>NC_053164.1:63207656-63435156 GCF_016835505.1 Polypterus senegalus | reverse complement strand
CTCAGATAGTGACAATAATATCTGGGAGGAGGACGTAGATGCGCTAAAATATAATAATGACAAGTGTACAATTATAGATGCGAGACCGGTCGTGCAAAATAAAGCCAAGGGGCACCCAGGTGGACAACACAGGGTAACGCGAACCGTATGCGATTTTACAAAATCAGAGTTTCTGGAAATCAGTAAACAATAGACAGAAACCAGGCGAGAGCTTGATGCAGTGGATATTACGATTGAGGGGTGAAGGAGGTTATAGAGCCGAAATGTTTGATCTCTGTATCTGTCAATTGACAACTATCACCACGAATCCGAAATTGAGAAACGTGTTACGAGGGGGACAGAATCAAGCGATTGTATCAATAGTGGAATGGGTCGTAAACGCCATGAAACACAAATATCCAGATGCAAGAGACACGGAAGAAACTGATAGATCTTGGCGTACAGCTTCTGAAGCAATTCAGCAGCTGTGAGAAAAGGGTGTGCGATCAGCTATTTATAAAGCCGCACCAGAAGTTGCGTTTGCTGGCCCTGATAATGAAGCATTCACTGCCAGAATGTGAAACCGTCTAATAAAAAATGCACCGCATCATTTAAAAGGGGCTCTATTATCTATGCTCGCCGGAGTTAATCAGCAGACAGTATTGGATGTGGCCGCATTATTGGGTCAGTTAGATGAATTGGGTGCAACTGTATCGGCTGGGCAGAGAACAGTCAGAGCCATAGCAGGACATACAATACAAAGAGTAAGCCGTACAAAAATGGTGCGTGATCTGATACAAGCAGGAATAAATAGAATGGATATCGATGGCAAACCAACAGGGGAACTTTTTCAGAGATGGCAAGCTCTGAGAAAGTCTAAAACAGACGAGAACGGAATCCCTCCAACCGCACCGCCTAGTGAGGAGGAAACGAAACACTCCGAACAAACACTGAAACGCTTTTTTAACTTTCCAAACGAGTGGCGCACACCCTGATCAACATATTGAGTAGATGGCAGGTCTCTTGTAGGCGGGGAGGTACGGCTCATTCATGCAGGAGACCAACGCCTGCACGTCCCGTTAACCTTTTACTGGGGTAAAGGAAAAAAAACACATCAGGTTATGGCACTTATGGATACTGGGGCAGAAGTCACTTTAATTCACGAGAATCCATATAACTTTTCAGGACCAATTGTAAATGTAAACGCATACGGAGGCTCAGATATCCCGGCGAAACTAATCACAGTACACTTAGCAATAGGAAAGTCACCCTCTTTTAAAGCTAAGGTGCTTATCTCAGAATTGCCTAAATATATTCTGGGGATAGATATTCTTACAGGAAAGGCATTCCAAACAGAATGGGGAACATTTTCTTTTGATATTCGTAATGCAATGTGTAGAGTAGTGAAAGCAATAGTAAGAGGAAAGGCAAAATGGACCCCTTTAGAAATTCCAGTCCCTGACACACCTGTAAATTTTTAAAACAGTATTGTTTGCCAGGAGGTTTGTAAGAAATAGAAGAAACAGTGGAAGAGTTATTGCGGGTAGGAATTTTTCGACCTGCAGTTAGCCCTTTAAACTCTCCTGTGTGGCCAGTCAGAAAACTGGATGGTTCATGGAGAATGACAATCGATTACAGAGGTCTAAATGCTAAAGCACCGCAATTGACTGCTGCAGTTCCTGATATTGTGACCATCATAGAAGACATCATGGCTAATGCAGGAGAGTGGCATGCTGTTATTGACCTGGCTAATGTTTTTTTCTCTATTCCAATTGCAACCCAAAGTCAAGATCAGTTTGCATTTACATGGAAGGACAGACAGTACACCTTTCAAGTACTGCCACAGAGATACCTACACAGCCCTACATTGTGCCATGGACTTGTAGCAAGAGATCTGGCTACCTGCTCAGATTTGGAAAAGGTACGATGTTTCCATTATGTGGACGATATAATGTTAACTGGGGATGAAGCATCAGTAACAAATGCATTGCCAGTTTTAATATCCCACATGGAGAGCAGAGGATGGGCTATCAATAAAGACAAAATCCAAGGACCCGCCAGAGAAGTTAAATTTCTGGGCATGATGTGGTTTGGACAAGAAAAACGAGTGCCCCAAAAAGTAATTGACTCTTTGTATAAGTAATAGCCGACAGCTGACAGGATCACAGACTAAATATACACCACTTGAAAAGCAGCTTCTTACAGCATACTGGGCTCTTTTGCACACTGAGAGACAGACAGGTCCTGCTCCGGTAAAGCTACGCACTAACTTGCCCATTGCTGGGTGGGTTAGAGACAATGGTCTGGGCGGGAGAGCAGGCGCTGCCCAAAATCAAACTTTATGCAAATGGAAGTGGTATTTGCAAGCAAGAGCACACTTTGAAGGCAAAGACACGAGTGCTTTACAAGGGGCTATGGCCGGAGTAGTGATTTATGAGGATCCAGAGGACATACCACCTGTTCTGCCTGTAGTGGAGTCGCCCTTTAAAGAAGCACCAGCCTACGATCATTTGACACCAGCGCAACAGGAGAACAGCTGGTTCACAGACGGGTCAGCGACTGTGGAAGGAGGAAAAAGGCTTTGGAGAGCAGTGGCTTATCAACTTCACACTGAGACCATCCTGCAGCAACAGGGAGAAGGTAAATCAAGCCAATGGGCTGAACTTATTACTGTCACTATGGCATTAACAGAAAATCAAAGCTTCCCTGTTTATACTGATTAGCTGGGCAGTTTTTCAAGGACTAACAGTGTGGATCACAATGTGGAGAAGGTCTGCTTGGACTATTCATGGGAGAGATCTCTGGGGTGGCACAGAACTGTGGGAGCAGCTTTTGACAATGGGCACGAGAGGGGAGACTCATTGGTCAGGTAGATGCCCATGCCCCACTAATATCCCTTGAGAGAATTTATAACCAACAAGCTGATCTAATAGCTGCTGTTCGAGAAATCAACCTGGAAGAAGCCTATTCAAAAAATTGATGACCTGTTCCAATATGCTGAAGTAAATATAGTCGAGCCTTCCTTAATATCCATTAGCAAGGTGGGCTCATGAAACTTCAGGACACATGGGAGCAGAAAAAAAACTATCAATGGTGTCATCAGTGATGTATACCAGTCACTTTTGATATTGTCAAACAAATAGTGAACAATTGCTCAACATGTACAGAAGTAAAACAATGGCCCCTACAGAAGAAGGCAACTGGCAAACTGAAGAGAGGAATGGGACCAGGACAAATTTGGCAGGTGGATTACATTGGGCCACTGCCACGAGAAAATAAACTACTATATGCATTAACTGCAGTAGATACTTATTCTGGACTGTTACAAGCTTATCCATCAACAAGAGCTGACCAGAAAGATACACTTAATGGGCTGAGCCATTTAATCCAAGCATCTGGAGTGCCTGAAGCAATCCAAAGTGATCAAGGAAGCCACTTTGCTGGGAGAGATGTACAAGAGTGGGCTCAAGGAGCTGGCATTCAGTGGACTTTACATATCCCTTATCACCCACAGGCTGCAGGACTTGTTGAGAGAATGAATGGCCTGTTGAAAGAACAAGTTAAACTAACTGGGCACAATCATCTTAAAGGCTGGACTAAAGATTTAAAGCAAGCCTTATTTAATCTCAATAATGGTCCTTGGCTGGGTTCACACCTTTTATGAGACATCAAAATGTCGGAGGAGAGCCACCTGTGTGTGCCCTCCACCTGACAACAATTAGTCCACTGGCAAACAATGAATTAACTCCTACAGGGTTATTGGTTAGGGCACCTAAATCACTTACAATCAAGTTAAACTCCTCAGAAAGACTCAGCTTGGGAATAACAGGTCAGTGGCCAAAGGAATGGGAGGTGAGAATAAATGTTGAAATGCTTGTGACAGATGCATGTTTAACAGAGACATTAGAGATCTGTTAAATGAATGGTATTTAGTATTAGAAAATCAAGGCAGTAAAGACATACACATAGCTGAAGGACAGACCATATGTAAACTGCACATAGAAAAAGTCACACCTGTTTTAGTCAGTATTGAACAGTTTAAAGGAGAACTTGGAGGGAAGGTATGGGTGTTAACTCCAGGGCAAAAGCCGAGGGCAGGAGAAATAATAGCTGCAGGACCAGGAGACACTCGAATGGTTCTTTTAACGGGCTCTCAGTCGCCCCTCTGCTTTCCTTTACACAGATTATCTTCACGTGTGGAATAATCGGGACAGACAGTTTATGAACCGGATGGAGTCGATGCACCCCCTATACCAAAGTCATTTGGGCTGCTGATACGCCAGGAACGGAAAAGTATGTGACCTTGAACTTCACACTTACCAAGAACTGTACCTGGCAGTTACGAGACAAGACATCTACGGCTCCATTTTCCATGAAAATGGAATATCCTGAACTGTTACCTTTACCTGTGATGACCTATGAAGACACAGCAATAACTGTGACTGTGCATAATAACGTATCTGTGTGGTTGGCTATGATGAACTGTAAACCTGATTCTAATGGACTATCATGTTGGACAATTGAAGGGGGGCAACAGCTGACTGCAATATCAACACCCGAGAATGATGTAATATTATATGTGTTTAAACAGGAAGCAACAACAAATGTAAAAGTACCAGTAATGTTATGGGAAATTCATAAGACTAGAAGAGGGAATGGTTACCCATTTGATGCAACATTACTTAGACAAATGAAAGATTGTAAAAAAGCTAGGATAGCACATAAAATAATTACTGTAGCACTCAACATTAATGTTAGTGGGTTTGATATAAAACGTCACGAGTTTCCAAGAGGAGAACATATAGTATGTACATAGTATAGTACAGGTGCAACATACAATTGTAGAAACATACAACCCTTATGGCCTCCTCATAAGGTAGAAATAAAATGAAGGCCAAAGTGAGACATGTGGGGAGCTATAGGAACTGGTTTAGGAGTAGGAGGTTTAGGTTTAGGGTCTCTTAATACTGCTAATCTAGCAGCAATATATCACAAAATATCATCTATTGGTGTGAAACAAGCCAATAGTTTGCAAACTTTGGCTCATTGGGGGCCAGAGTTGGCAGACAGGCATATACAGGAGTTGCTATTATGGAAGACTCACCATGGGTGGTTAAATGAGTCCTTATGGACTGGTTTGCAAAGCCAATGGGCCATAGATGAAGAGTCAGCTTGATATTTAAAACAGATTATTGCTATACAGCAGTATTTAAATTTTAAGACAGATTGGGGATTCAAAGACCCCCAACATTGGAGAAAAGAATTACAATTACCATCAGACTGGTGATTGCAGGCAAAGTCCTTCATGTGTGAGGAATCAATATGCCAAGCTGTATTTCAGGTAGAAACCACTGCTGAAGAGGACAATGTATGGTGTCCGTTTCATGTCTTACCTGTTTTACTAGGAGGAACATGGCGGGCACCCATAGTAGATAGACAATGGATAGATCTGAATAATAATACTGTTGAACCTGCCTTTTGTTATAACTGGCAAGAAGGGTTTGTATGTCAAAGGGTGGGTATATTGCCACACCCCTGTTTGCATCCTTTAGCTGGGGACTGTTATTGGCGCCAAATAGCAGTAAACTCCACTGAAGTGTTTCAAACTGATACCATTTCTGCAGTGGCGGCTGGCCAATAGAGGGCGCTAGGGCGCCGCCCTCCCTGAACCACACACACAAAATAATAATTAAATAAATTATTTAAATGTATAATTATATGATGTGATATATTAGAAAATCTTCTGTAAAAAATAAATGTTTTCACCATCACCATATAACTTCTCTGCCTGTCAGCACGTCTCAATTTCAGCTGAGGGGCGATCGAGATATCGCCCAAAGGAGGCGGGTCTTTGTAGAATTTAGTCAAATGCTGATTCAAGATATAAATATATTCAAGATGTGACATAAAATTTAGCCAATCAGCGTCCTCAAATCTTAACTGAAATGGGCGATTTTTCTGTCGCCCCAAGCAGCTAAAATCAAGGATGGTCTGTAGTGGCGCAATTTTCAATTAACATTACGTGACAATGGTGGACTCAGGTGTTGTTAATTCCGGACACGAACCCAACTCTGTTCAATCTCTACTCCAATATCCGTTTGAGAAGAGAACTTTGGCAGAAAAACTGAAGGTAAAGGAGCTGGGTCCAGATCAGCCTAACCTCTTAATCAGACAGCAGATAAGCGAAAAAGGGAAGAAGTACACGCGAAGCTACTCTTCCAGTTGGTACACCAAAAGGCCTGGCTATGTGGATGCGTTTCTGCTAATGCCTTATTTTGTTTCCGTGCTTGTTGTTTAAAGCAACTGGGACAGATCCTGCTTGGACAGTTACGGGAGTGAGAGATATGAAGCACCTGTCCGAGAAAGTAAGAAAACATGAGAACACCAGGACACACATGGATAATTCCGTCAAACTAGCCATTTTGGGAAGAGTAAACATCGCTACTCAGTTAGACGACGGTCACAGGATTGCGATAAGAAAACACAACGAGGAGGTAGATAAAAATCGGTATATTTTATCCAAGATAATTGATTGTGTTAAATTTTGTGGGGCTTTTGAGTTGGCCTTGCGTGGGCACGATGAGACTGACTCGTCAGACAACCCTGGCATTTTAAGGGTTTAGTGGATTTTGTTGCCTCGCTAGACAGTGTGCTAGAGGAGCACCTTAAGACGGCAACCGTTTTTAAGGGAACATCAAAGACGGTACAAAACGAGCTGCTGGACTCCATGCTATCAGTGGTTAAGGATTACATTTTGGAGGAAGTAACTGCTGCTGATTTTATCGCCATTCAAGCTGACGAGACGACTGACGCTTTCCACCCACTGTCAGCTGGTGCTTGTGCTACGTTACATCGATTCCAATGGTAACATCCAAGAGCGCTTTTTTGAGTTCTTTACCATCCAGAACGCAAACGCTGATTCCATTGCTACAGCGCTTCTGGACCGTCTAAGTACCATACTACCAGACGGACAAAAAAACAAAGTAATTGCCCAAACTTATGACGGGGCCACTGTGATGAGAGGAAGCACCGGCGGAGTGCAACGTAAGATAATGGAAGTCTGCAAAAATGCTCACTATGTTCACTGCTACGCGCATCAGCTGAACCTCGTCATGCAGCAGGCGACATCACGCATTCCCAGAATCGGCACTTTTTTTTCTGACCTTGGTGGATTTTCTGCCTTCTTCTCCAGGTCACCTAAGCGAATCGCTGTGCTTGACCAAGTGGTTGCGCACAGACTTCCCAGGGCCTCTACAACACGGTGGAACTTCCAAAGTCGCGCTGTAAACACTGTGTACGAACACAAGGATGACATTTTAAAATGTTTTCAGTTCATCAGAGACTCAGGGAACTTTGATTCCTCAACTGTCAGAGAGTCGGGGGGTTTTGTGAGGATGCTTGAAGACGAGGCTTTCTGTTTTTTCCTGGCATTGTTTCACAAGATCATGCCAAATGTAGACATGCTATTCAACCAGCTGCAGAAGAGGAACATTGACCCTGTCTACATTAAGGCAGCTGTCCAGGGATTCACAAACAACATGCAAGCAATCAGGTAAATACCCTTATTTACTATTGGCTTATAAAGCTGTTGTTGTTAGAAAGATTTGTTGTCTATGAAATCTTAATTGTGCCTTGCCATTAAAGTTAATGATTGCCTTAGAGCACACCACATTTTTAAAAAATGATTTATTAACTTTTTTTGGACCAGGGACTCGATTCCCTTTCTGTGTGGGGACAGTACATCATCTGACCAGCAGCACCAGCCCAACAAGCGACTGAGGACCCTGGGACCAGGAGAACAACAGAGGCTAGCTACAGAGGTAAAACACACTCACACAAAAAGAGACAAAGATGACATATACATTATAATTATTGTAATTGTAAAGAAACGGATTGTTAAATACCAACAAGGAAAGAGAGTGAAAAGTATTATATTTTCCCAAAAACCAAATCCAAAATGTTTGAGGTTTAGTTTGGGCGTTATATTGTGAATAATTCCATAAAATGTCAATTTAATTTTGTTTGTAAGCATTCTTGCAGTGACTCTTTGTAAATGTAATATTTTGTGAATATAGTATTTGCCTCTGTGGGTAAGTGGATATAACATCTTTTAGTGACAATTAAAAGGAATTTATATCAGACCAGTCAAGTAGCATAAACCTAGCCACTTTATTAAGATATTAAGCACTAGTTTGACCAACTAGCAGTCAGCCAAACAGTAAACTTAACTTTTTAATTTAACTGACTAAAAAAAGATAGGAACTGTTGAAGAAAAAAATTACATCGCTAACTTTTAAGACTAGTCTAAGAAAACTATGTAGCTGGCCTCAGTATTTAAAATGTATAGACCACCGTTATTAAACCGATGGGCCAAGTCAAGTATAGTGCCAAAAAAGTGCTGATAAGTCACAAGCTGCATGATGATGTTTGTCATCAACACAAATGGGAAATAATTAAGTACATAATAATATCCGTACATGTAGCAGAAAATAGGTGGTTTATTTATTGAAATGCTACTGTATAGCTTGTTTTGTTTAGTAAACCAATAAAAGTTCAAGATCAGGAGAAGTAAACACCCTAAAGTACAACGATGAATACTGGAGTTTAAACTTTAATAACAATGTAATGTACAGGTTATGTTCACTCAGAATCACTGTGATAATGTTTTACAGGTATGTGATACCATCCTGATTCATAGCAAGGAGCGGTTCTCCTTCACCCAGCACCTCGTCAGTGCAACATTGCTGCATGGAGAGTTGTTTCCACAACACAGTGTGACGTTTCCTGAATCAGCACTCGAAACAACAGTGGAGGCATACCCCATGCTGAACAAGGCCAAGCTCAAAACAGAGCTGTCCCTCATCTATGAAAACCCTGAGTTTAGGGTTGGCAGTGGTGCAGTGCCTCTGTACCAGTTTTCATTGACAACAATCTTCAAAGTACTTTCACAGAGACTGTCAGTCTTCTCAAGATCATAATCACCACGCCTATGACAACAGCAGAGTCCGAGAGGTGCTTTTCTACTTTGAAGAGGATCAAAACTTTCCTAAGAAACACAATGACCCAGGACCGCCTTAATGCTCTGGCAATGCTTTCTATTGAGAAGAAACTTGTCAGAGACATTCCTGACTTCAATAAGAAAGTAATTGAGAAGTTTGTTAATCAGAAGGAGAGAAGAGCAAAATTCCTGTACAAATAAGTAAAAAAAAGATGCAGTTTTTTTCCCACCACAGTTATTTTCCTGTACATGGTTGTCCTCACATTTGTCGTGTGTGTGTGTGTATATATATATATATATATATATATATATATATATATATATATATATATATATATATATATATATATATATATATATATATATATATATATATATATATATATATACTGAAATAATTGATCAGACATGATTTAATAATGTTCTTTAACTTTGTCTGCATTGCAATAAATCATATTGCTTTGATTTGTGAAGAATTGTTTGAGAAATTGTTTGCTGTACCACAGCCCCACCTCAAAACATTTTCACCAGCCGCCACTGCATTTCTGCATGTGCAGTGACAATAAATAACATCACTTGAAGTGATGGTACCCACTACAAGGGCCCAGGGGTATCCTGTCGCACCAATGTGAGTACTATACGAGATGACTATTATGGAAGAACCTACATGTTAACTGCATGGGAGGATATACATTGGGAAGCAGAAGCTAACCCATTCCTGCATTTACAATGACAGACTGAGGAGATCGTTCCTCCCCCACACTATGCGACTCTTCAATTCCACCCGGGGGAGTAAATGCGGACATTAATTTTATTTTAATTCTTTTCATTTTTATTACTATTTAATTTAATATTGTTTCTTTGTATCAGTATACTGCTGCTGGATTATGTGAATTTCCCCTTGGGATTAATAAAGTATCTATCTATCTATCAACAATTTGCCTATGAGATAGAATTACCTAAATATAAAGCGATTTTAGAGCATGCTAAACAATATGATCATCTTTTTAATATAACGTTACAAAAAGCAAGGGACCTACTAGTAAGATTGAAAAACTGATGAAACGAAAGTAATTACCTCTGCAGAAGAAATTGAAGAGATATCTACACATCACTGGTGGGATTTTTTCACTAAGTGGTCACCATCCAGTAACACTATTTTAAATGTACTTGTTCATCCAATTGTACTGTTAGTTATTATTATTATCATTTTTACCATTACAAATATTTACTTACATTTGCGTATTAGACGAGTGAAGCAGGAGCTAGATCGGCACTACACCCCACGTCTTTACAAGCATTCTTGAGGAGCTGTTTACATGGTGAAGGGGGACTAAGTACCTTTTGCTTTGTGAATAAGATTCTCAGGGATTGTTTTGTCACAGATTCAGTGACAAAGGGTGGTCTGTTATAATAAGTTTGTTATAATATTAAGAATTGTGTCACTGTATCTGTTTTAGTTTTTTAAATGTATTTTTCTTCTGTGTAACATGCCATGAAGAGCTGAGCCAGATTTAGCACATATTTTCAGCATTCAGAATTGCTGGGCCAAGCAAAGCATAAAAACAGACAGGGACAGTGTTGTAAGCACTAAAAAGGACTGAGTGTTATTTGAACCTACTGTTTGATGTTCAGCACGAATTTGTCTGCCTTGTTTGGAATTGTAATGGGAGCCTGGGCGTGTAGAGAACAATATAAAAGAGCAAGGAGCCTTGCCAACTTTGAGAAACTGTGTGGACAGAAGATATTGGTCCAAAATCCACCTCCATTGTGACCAAAAAAGCAGTTTCTACACGACAGGGTCCCCAAAAGAAATCCTTGGTGAAATGAAGCTGGCCTGTTTCTCCTGTCTGTATTGCAACGTAAGCCGCATTAAACAAGCCAAGTATATTCTGCCTTTTCTGTGACTTTGTCACTGCCTATCGCTGAAAAGAGGGATATCGGCGTTATTATTTATAATTATTTAAATACAGGTTTATTAAAACGCCGCAATATAAAAGAACATATTTCCAAGGAGCTAACACTCCCATCGGAAACAGGTGGCAACAGTAACACAAGCGGACTAAAAATAAGCAACTTTCAGAACGTGTTTTTTAGAACAGAACCAACCTGTAAACTTTTTTTAGCGGTAACCGACTTTTTCAACGTTTTTGAGCATTTCTAAATTGGACAGGATCAAGATGTATTAAAAAAAAAAAAAAAAGGCCTTGATATTAATCACTATCTAAACACACTTAGAAAAGTTTTTAATACAAACCAACTTTTTGTACTCGCTATAAAAGCTGGGAATCTAACTTTTTTTTTGTCAGATATGGCATATTTTGGACTACCGATGGAATACTCGGTGCCATTCGACTTAGAGTTCAAGTTCAACCTAGAGGTAATATCAAGAGCAATAACAAGATTGAAACTAAAAATTATTTTTTTTTCTTAGCACCCCCTTAGCTTAAAATTAGTATATGAAAAATAAACCATTCTTCACCACCTAGCCCAGCCATTTTGTGATTGGTTAGATAAACTTTTTCTATCAAATACATCAATCCCGGATGACTTACTGTAGCAGGCAGGTCTTCATGATAGAAAGTTTTAATAAAATTCCCCCCCATCAGCACCCCCCCACCCCCCAAACTCAGTATGCCAAAGATTAATAGGTGGGATAAAACACATATCCAACCCAATAACTAACTCTAAACTTAAACTCTAAATAGGGCAGTAATAAGTACACTCAGACCTAAGCTTAAAATTAGCAACTGGGAAAGAATTCGCTCATCCACACCCTACCACAGCCATTTTAGGCATTTATGGATAAAAGATTCTCTTACTCAAAGCTAACCACCAAATGCATCAATTCCGTATGACGTACTGTAGCAGACACATATTCAGGATAGAAAGGTTTAATCTAAAAAAAAATTCTCATCAGCAACCAAAACTCAATACCAGAGATTGAGAGTTGGTATACAAAATATATATAATGGGTATGTAAATATAGCAATGGAATAAAATATATATTATCCAACCCAATACCAAACTTCTAAACTTAACGACTCTAAATAGGGCAGTAATAAGTAGACCCATACCTAAGCTTAAGATTAGCATCTGAGATGTAATTCATTCATCAACCATTTTATGTATCTACGAATAGAAGATTTTGAGAATCAGATTTAAGCACCGAATGTGTCAATTCCAGACGACCTACTGAAACAGGCAGGTCTCAACAATAATAATTAAAATAAAAAAATTAAACTTTATTTTTCCCCCTCATAAATAAAGCCACCCATCCTTACCTTATTATTATAATATGGTATCACCTCTAGTCACACCTAAAACAAAATCCCAGGAAGATATAACAAAGAATAAAATAAGGCAAGGACTAGTACAAAGGGAAATGGACAAAAAATGCACAGCAGGCCTACCCAGGCAGAACATACTTTTGAGCCACAACCCAGTACAATAAATCCTTGTCTGCAGATAAAAATAATTGATAACCAGTCAAAAAAACCCTAATCCTAACTTAATGAGTCTAGTATATGTATAGCAACCAATAAAGGTTTTTTCCATTAGCCAAACCCAACATAAGACTGGATGGTACATCCAGACTAAACTAGGACCTTAACTGTAGTATAAAAAAAAAAAAAAAACATATAATAAAGTTTTTTCGCCAGCAAAAAAAAAAAATAAAATTATGCTCTTAGAATCGGTCAGCGATGAAACGAATGGGTCAATCCTGGACAACATCCATCAACAGGTAGGACAGTAAGACTCGTGACAGTATTCTCCAGACAAACCGTGGTCGCAGTGGATCATCTGGGATTGCTATGAGGGATAAAGTACATATAACATTTACTGACTGTCCTTGTAAAGCTAAATGAAAAAACTAAGCCACATTTCTTCTACTAGAAACCTGGGACAGACCCAGGTCTATTAATAACAAATTAGGACTCACCTTTACATCACACTTGGCTATATAAGTTAATGGAAATACTAAAATCAGATACAGTGACTAAACAGCAGGATCACCTTCCACAACAACAACTAGTACAAACACATCAATCTTCACTATCATAGGATTGTATTGTATCACTTTTTGAGGTATTTTTTTTAACTACTTTTTTGGTATTTAACTTATTTTTAATTTTTCATTATTATTTAAAGGACCATCCTCTAACTTGTAATGAGGATCCCCTTTTTCTGGGCTTAAATCCTCAAGGTTTTTTTATCTTCCCATTTTCTAATTTTTAAACAGTTATTTAAACTAAATTGCTTTAAAAACAGTCTTTAGGGACAAAAAAGAAATAGAGTAATGGCAAGTACAAAGGGAAATGGACCAGGGATGAACCTCAGGCACACTCGTGCAGAACATCCTTTGGAGCCACAACCCAGTACGAGTCTCTCTCTGTATAGGAAAATAAGGAAATGAACAAACATAGAAAGGGTATTAGGTTAAATCTTAGGATATAATAGAATATCTAAAAATAATAACCAACCAGGGTAGTGAAACTAGTGTACAGAAAGCCAGAAACAAATCAAGTCTAAATTTGAAAACTAGGAATAGAGAAAGCAAAAGGAATGGTAAGTACAAAGGGAAATAGACCAACCCGTACTTAGACAAAATAAAAACAAGGAGAGGTCTTGGTGTCAGCCCAGAACAAATTAGTATTGATGGCCAGTGCATTCTGAACACCCATAAGACTGAAAACACCCAGCTCACTATTGCAGTAGTGTGATCAGAGCTTATGGGAACTTTGTTTTTCCCAGACCTAACCTAAGCCTAATCTCGGAAAAACTGGCTTCAAACCCCAAGGTTAAGACAGTGGTGCTCTCGTTCTGCATCAATAATAAACAATAAGGTCAGGGAAACAACATCCAAGCAGATACAGAAGATGTTTACAGCAGCAGCAACAGCCTTCCGAATAGTAGGATCTACACCCCAATAAACTACTCAAAAGACCTAGACAGAACAGAAAAAGAAAACCTAGAAGATACAAATAGATACTGTACATCAAAAGAACCTTTCCATATATCCCACCGATTCCAGAAAAAGACTTTTGTACAAACAGGGATTAGATTCATTGGACAGTCGGAAACAGCGGTTAGGATTCTAAACCATTGGACGGAGTATTTAAACTGGTAGTCCCCGTGTCCTCTAAATCTGCAAACGGGGCAGCAAAAACAAACAGTGAATCTTACCGTGGGCACTAACCTTCATCACCATGCTTAAAATTCAGAGACAAAATATTAAAACTGAGATATTTGAACTAGCCGCCTTCTTTGAGGAGACCGATTTAGAGAGGACTCCTTTTACATCAAATCAGATTGGCAATCTAGTATGGGACAAATCCCGCTGGAAGTAACAGACATAATAGAAAGGGTTAGGAGAAAACTGCAAAATGATAATACAGGAAAAACCAGAGCAAAAACAAAATCTATCAAGAGCAGAAATGGAAGCACTTAGGGAACTAAAAGATAGGACAGAAATAATAATCAAACCAGCAGATAAGGGGAGTGCGATTGTGATCCAGAGTAGACAGAATTACATCTTCGAGGCACTGAGACAGTTAAACAACACTGAACACTATCTAAAAGTTGACAGTCCGATCTATCTGGAAATAGCACGATTAATCGCAGAAATAGTTTAAGAGATGACAGAAAATAAATGGTTGCGAAAGAAGGAGGCAGAATTCCTAACTCATCCTCCCACACCAAAAGAGAAAAGATTTTCATCTCTTACCCAAAGAGACACCGATAGTTGGACGATACCACATAAAATCCCACCGGACAGACCAATAGTATCAGATTGCGAAAGTGAATCGTATAATCTAGCACAATATATAGACTTTTTTCTTAATCCTCTTTCCACCCACCACCTGAGCTACATTAAGGATACGTATGACTATCGACAAAATCAAAAATACCAGTTAATACCTTCTTGTTCACGATAGATAGTTTGTACACAAACACTGAAATAGATGGGGTACTCCAGGCAGTTCAGAAATGGCTCCACAAATATCTAGACCAGAACAGACTCGACAGCAACCTAATACGATTGCTTGAACTTAGTATAAATAGGAACGACTTTGACTTTAATTTGAAACATTACTTACAAATCAAGGGCACAGCTATGGGCAAATGCTTCGCTCCATCCTATGCCCCAATCTATATGGTGGAATGGGAAGAATCAGTCTTCTCCAAATGCCCAGTCCTTCCAGGGAACTACATTAGGTACCTGGATGACATTTGGGGCACTTGAGAGCATGACCTTGCTAGCTCCGAGAAATTTTAAAGCTTAATTGTTTAATGTACACTGTAAAAAATGTCAGTAAATTTAACGGTACAAATACTGTAAATGGTGAAGGTAAAAGACCTTTTCTGGAAAAAAAAAAAAAAAAAAAGGAAAGTTACCTTATGTTCTACTGAAAATTACCTTTATATCTTAAACAATACATTTCATTATTTTTTACAGCCAGGTTCTGTAAAATCAATATTTTTCTACCTTCAAAATATGCTAAATACCGTTTATTGATGCATTACAGTTATACTGAAAAAAATCTGTTAATTGTACAGTGTAAAACTGTTAAATAACGAAGGTAAACAACCGTAAAATGTAAAACGGTAAATCACTGTTTCAGTTAAACCGGCTACGATATTTGCATAAGGACACGCCCCTTTTTACAATATTGTTCCTGGTGAACCGCATACCTTTGAATAGTAGGGAAAAAAACCTTCAGCACGTGTGGAAAAATAAGTCTGCTAACTTAGGTGAAGGTTTTTTGAGGTTATGGAAGCTGATTTATGGTGGGTTGTATTTGATAAGTAGGACACCATACACCACAAAAGAGAAAACTTTACTTCCCTACCAGGCAAGTGGCGTAACTTCCTTAAACACTGAATTGTTTTCAATGTGTGTAGTTAAATGGCATATGCTTGCTATTGGTTTTTGTTAACTAACTGATGCAAACTATGTACTGGGGTTTGACCCTGTCAGTACATATTGTTTATTGATTGTCATATTTTTTACACTACATGAATATTTTGGTAATGGTTACCATTACCTTCTGTTGGAGTTTATTGCAAAGACCACATAGCTTTTACTACAAAATTATACTGTAAACCTAAAAATATTGTCGCCTTTTTTATTACAGTAAAATTTTGGCAACCCAGCTGCCAGTATTTTATCGTAAATTTAACATTATTTTTTAAAGTGTACTGTAGACCAAAAAACATTGTTACCTTCTTTTTTACAGTAAAATCCTGGCGATTCCAGCTGCCAGTTTTTTACCGTAAATTTTACATTTTTTTTTTTTTACAGTGTACACTGTCTGCTATGTATTGCTTTGTAAATCATTCTTTATTGTCTTTGATTGTACACCTGTAAATGCCTGTATGTTTCTTTTGTATATATTTCAGTTTACAATGAAGTATGTCCAGTAAAAGCCTTCAAGATAGAGCACTCACCCCTTGTCATTTATATGGATGTGCCAAGTTGTTTAAGCTCTTTGCAGCTGCATTGCACGGACAGTGCAGAGTGAGGCAGAAAAGTAAAAAGGCGAATCCACGTCGCGGGACAGACTGCAAGAGAATCGTTAAGACAGCTAAGTTAAGGAATGTTCTGGCCACGTGGATCAAAGAAGAATCCTACGGCAACTTAGTAAAAGGGCAATTCCACGGCGCGGGACAGAACCACAGAACATTGCTCCTCACCTTTTAAGTAAAGAGACGTTCGTTCCAGGGAATCAAAGGGTGGATCTCTGGAAAACTTGGCTGAAAGACAATATTCACACCGCAATCGGAGTGCAGCATCACCACGGCATCTTTTAAATCAACTGACTCCGCCTATTGACAGGTTGAAGCGCAGTAAGGGCTGTTCATGCTGTGCTTTTCAATATAGATTGGAGTTTCTCGTGGCTGCAAACCACGAGAAAATCAGTTCACACAGCAGCCAAATTGGGATCTGATTGCCTTAAGCGTTTCAGCTTTATTTACTTTGCCTCTCCTGAATCGCCTGAAATCAGCAGTCTTCTGTTGGTGTAGGCGGCTACAGAAGCACTTGGTTCAACTTATACAGCCCAAACTCCACTGTTGCAGACATGGAGAAGGCATACAAACCCGAATCTAATTCTGTGGCCAATTCAAGGCACACCGCTATTCCAACACCTCAGCAAAAAGTTCTGCAGCCAAAGCTCGTGCGTTGGCTGAAGCTGCGCATGTACGCACATCCTTCGCAATGAAAGAGTTTGCAATTAAAAGAGAACAAGCAAGAATGGAGGCAGAGAGACTTGCACTGGAGGCAGCACTAGAGGCTCTTCAGTCTGAAAAAGAGGCTGCTGCCGCAGTAGCTGAAGCTGAAATATTAGCAGCTGCGACAAATCAACAAAATCATGAGATTCACAGCCGCCGAAGCTCACCTCAAGTTAACAGAAGGACAGCAGAGGATGTAACTCTTGACACTGTCACCCCTTAGCTTAACACACCTACACGCAAAGAAGTGGAAACATCACCTACAGCACAACAGGACGTCATGATGAAGAGTCCTTCACGCATCTCAGGTGACCCCCCATTTTCTGTAGAGGTGCAGGCAGGAGGAAGTGAAGATGTACAGAGAGCATCATCACAATCAGCACATGAGGGAAGGACAGCAGAGTTTATACAGGAACAGACAGTATGGCTTGCACTTGACGCTGTCACCTCTCAGCCTAACACACCTAAACGCAAAGAAGTGGAAACATCACCTGCAGCACAACAGGACGTCATGATGAGGAGTCCTTCACGCATCTCAGGTGACAACCCATTTTCTACAAAGGTGCAGGCAGGAGAAAGTGAAGATGTCCGAACAGTGTCATCACAGTCAGCATGTGCCATTTATCCAAGACTGCCCCACCAAGAAGGACTGCTTGATCATCACATCAAGACCCCTCCTCTAAAGAGTAGCCCATTCACAAACTCTCTACGGACCTGTGCTGGAGTTATTGAGATAATTGGATGGAAAGCAGTTGGTTTCCAAATAAAGGCAGTGAATGGAGGAGTAAATATAGCCCTGCCTCCACTTATCAAATGCAACAAGATTTTGAACGCTCACTCTGAAACACCTACACCAGAGGCAGCACGTCGCCACCCTCACTTAGTCTGTGGCAGGCCACATCCCAGAATTGTATACTAATGCCCATATTCTGCTAATGCTTGTAAGAGACATCAGAGTGCACAAAGTGAGGCAGCAAATCAATGGTCCTCATAATGCACCCTTTGCTGAAAAACATGACCTAGTTTGGGTTCTTGTAGTCGAAGTTTGCCTCAGAAATGCTCACAAGCCAGCAGTTTGTACTTTCAAAACAAGTGTGCTGGAAAGTGAGCGACCTTTGCTTTTCACGCCTTGCTACAACCACCTTTGCTTGAGAGAAAGGGTGGCTTATGGCAGGGAGCCAACACCATTGGCCCCTTTGATCAAGTCTGAGCATAATGATGTACTGAGGACAATTTTTGACTCCATGTTGCCACAGATCAGACTGTCTGCACTTCCTGGTGGTTTCACAGACAATGATCTCTTTAAAAGCCAGTGGAGACAAGTGCAAGGCTTGGCAAATTAATTCTGGACACGCTGGAGACTTAAATACCTTTCCGCTTTGCAAAACAGGTGCAAATGGACTTGCTGATCCATAAATATAGAAATAGGAGACATTGTGCTGTTGAAGAGTCCACTATCATGCAATAAATGGCCTATTGGATTTGTCACCTTGGTATGCCCTAGCAGCGATGGTACAGAACAAAAGATAGAAGTTAAGACTGCCTCTCAAGACATCTCCAGAAACTATGAGGCATATCACAAATCTTTCTACTGGAAAATGGATAAATTCTAAGTTAACACAATGTTTACCTCTATGTACTATTTAGTGATAATGTTATTATATCAGACGGGAAGTGTTCTGCCCCACATCTTGTTAGTTGAGACTGTTATTTGTTGAACTGTACTCCCCCTTCATCTTTTCATTTATTAACACACCAGTCAGTCACGTCCCACACTCACAGTGGTGCTATAAAAGTCTACGAAACTCACGTAAAACATGTAGGTCCCATAATAAACATTTGAATACAATACAGACCCATGTCTCACGTAGGCACCCCTTTATCTCTTGTTTCAGTCACGTCCAAAACGTATCCTTAGGGTATATAAACCCCTGGGTCTGGTTAGTTGTGGTACACAGCAATTTGAACCTCTGTCTATGCACTTTTGTCCTGATCCATCCGCCTTGTGTCTTTTAAAGCTTTATTGTTTAATGTACACTGTCTGCTATGTATTACTTTGTAAATCATTCTTTACTGTTTTTGATTGTACACCTGTAAAATGTCTGTATGTTTCTTTTGTATACATTTCAGTTAACAACGAAGTACGTCCAGTAAAAGCCTTCAACATAGCTCGCTCACTCCTTGTTGTTTATGTGGATGTGCCGAGTTGTTTAAGCTCTCTGCGGCCGCATTGCACGGACAGTGCGGAGTGAGGCAGAAAACTTTGATTAACATAAAACACACAAGGGATATTCAGAGCGTCAATTTCCTGGACACCACCACCACCTGGTGGACTTCCCAACAAGCAAAAAGTTAGATATTAAGGTATACATTAAGGAAACAATATATATATACACACACACACACACACACACACACACACACACACACACACACACACACACACACACACACTACTGCACAAGAAGAGTTATCATCCCCCGCATACCTTCGGAGGCTTAGTAAAATCACAATTACTCTGTTTCCATAGGATTTGCACCAAAAGAGAAGACTTTGAGACAGCAAGCAAAATACTTTTCCACGCACTAAAGGATAGGGGCTGTGGGAGATCGTTTCTTAGAAACTGTTATAATACATTCTTGGCCAGTAACCCGTGGGAGGATGCACTACAAATTCTCCCACTAATAACCACTTATTCTAAAATAATCATTTTATTCTACAGAATCATCTCTGTGTTCTGCAAGAACAAAAACCTTAAAACAACTAGTTTCAGGCCAAATAAAAAATATCAATCACTAGGCCCATCCCGCCACAAAAATACAGGTTCCAAATGAAAACAATATAGAATCCCTTAACCATAATCTCCCGGTCAACACAGCAGGGAGTAGATGTAAAAATAAAAAACTGCATTTTGTGTCAACAGTACCGTATGATATATGTGGTAGAAACAGAAAACACCCTTAGAATAAGACTCCACCAACATACACATAATATTAGGAATAAAAAGGAAAAAACACACACCTGGTACAACATTTTCTCTCGCCTGGCAATGACGCACTAAAGATAACAATCGTAGAACATAACCCAAACGAGATAACAAAGGGAGAAAACGGATGTAAAACATATGGATTACGACTTTGAAAACTCAAACCGGGATACACTCATCCAGGGTTTCACAGACAAAAGTGCACCCGACCAGACCAAGTCCAACCCAAAGAGGAAAAAGTAGAAGTGCATCCACACAAGATATTAGAAATCCACCTAAGAAATAAATAGTTCAAGGTCAAACATTTGAAAAACTTAGAATGATATTAAAAAAAAAAAAAAAAAAACTGTAAATTTAACCTCAATAACTAGGGCAGCAACAGTAACCTTAACACCTTAACTTATATCGGAGTATACATTTAGCTCCAAAATTACACTTCTCAAAATCAAATAACCCAAAAAAAATCACCCCCCCCATCAACACCCACACCACCCACCAGGGACAAAAAAGAATAAAGAAATATCAATAAAAACCTTAAGTAATCTAAGTCAACCAAGGTAGCCAGATCAGGTATGTAATTCAGGATGAGCAGTTGTACGTTTATAGGATTGCAATGATAAAAACAGGTTAATTAATCAGATCAGTATCGTACAAATAGTTCAAGATCAAACTCAGAAAAGGAATAGAGTGCAATGAAAAACGATTGTACAGCCTGCCCCACCTAAAAACTCTAAACTTAACCTCAAAAACCAGGGCAGCTACCATAACTGTGACGCATACGCTTATATAAATATCGGACTGCATTTTGCCAAAAAATCTAAAGTTAAGAAAAACATTATGGAAATCCAAAAAAAAATGTTTTCATCAGCACACACTGAATATAGTGATAATACGTCTATCAAGGGCAGCAGGGTAAATCATATAGAACTTTTAATGACGATTAGGATGTCACCACAGGTTATATTATAAAAACAAAAATTTACTTCTCATCAGCAACACCTGCCGTAAATAGCCGTAAAGAGCCGCCCGTTCTACTCGTAGCTGTTTACCTGCCGCCTAGCGCTAATGCTAACCTAGCATTAGCCGAACTGTACGAGGAAATCAACAAGCTCCAGACTGCACACCCGGACGGCTTTTTCATCATTGCCGGCGACTTCAACCACGCAAACCTGAAGGCAGTTCTCCCCAAATTCCATCAACATGTGGACTTTGCTATGAGGGGGGAGAACTGCCTGGACAAAGTTTACACCAACGTGCGTGGTGCCTACAAAGCAGCACTGCACCCACACATCGACTCTTCCGACCACGCTACAGTGATGCTGCGACCCGCATACTCGACGCTGCTGAAACGCACGAGACCTTCCAGGAAAACCATCCGAGTCTGGCCCAGTGGAGCGGTCTCCGCACTCCAGGACTGTTTTGAATGTACGGACTGGAATGTTTTTAGAGAGGCGGCGACGTATGACGGCTGTGTTAACCTGGACGAGTTTGCAGAATCTGTGACTTGTTACATTACCAAGTGCACAGAGGATGTTACCGTCCTGAAGAACATCACTACTAGAGCCAATGAGAAACCCTGGTTCACAGCACAGGTGCGCGCACTGCTGAGAGAGAGAGATGCTGCGTCCCGGTCCGGGAGTACAGCTGCCCTTAGAACAGCTAGGGCAAACTCTCTCGCTCTATCCGCCAAGCAAAGCGAGCGTATGGCAAAAAGATCCAGCACCACTTCAAAGACGCAAAAGACTCCCGCAGTCTATGGGAGGGCATCCAGGCTGTCACCCAGTATAAGCCAGCATCAAGCAGCTGTGAGAGAGATGCCACACTCCCTGAGGAACTGAACAAGTTCTACGCACGGTTTGACGCACTGAACAACATGCCACCGACGAAAGCGACACCTCTCATCACCGACCAGACCATCTCTGCCTGCAGCTGACGTGAGGAGAACTTTCTCCAAGATCAACCCACGTAAAGCTGCCGGTCCGGACAACATTCCAGGTCGAGTGCTAAGAGACTGCGCTGATCAGCTCGCCGAGGTGTTCACAGACATCTTTAACACTTCACTGAGCCAGATGATCGTCCCGACGTGCTTCAAGTCCACTACCATCATCCCAGTGCCAAAGAAATCTTCAGTTTCCTGCCTGAATGACTACCGCCCATCGCACTGACCCCCATCATCATGAAGTGCCTTGAGAGGCTTGTCATGGCACGAGTGAAGAGCAACCTCCCCCACTCACTGGACCCTATGCAGTTCGCCAATCGCACAAACAGGTCAACTGAGGACGCCATATCCACTGCACTTCACCTTTCCCTCTCTCACCTGGACAAAGACTCTTATGTTAGATTGCTGTTCATAGACTTTAGTTCAGCGTTCAACACCATCATCCCCCATAGACTGTGTGTGAAACTGAGCAAGTTGGGACTAAGCACCTCACTCTGCAATTGGATACTTGATTTCCTGTCAGAGAGACCTCAGTCCGTCCGAATCGGTGACACTGTCTCCAGCACCATCAGGCTGAGTACCGGAGCTCCTCAGGGCTGCGTTCAGTCCACTTTTGTTTACACTCCTGACTCACGACTGCACTGCCCTGCACAGCTCAAACCACATCATCAAATTCGCCGACGACACGACCGTGGTGGGGCTCATCAAAACAACGATGAATCTGCATACAGAGATGAGGTGAAGCAGCTGGCTGCCTGGTGCAGTGACAACAACCTGTCGCTGAATGTGGACAAAACTAAAGAAATGGTCATCGACTTCAGGAAAGCTCGCTCCACCCACACACCACTTAGCATTCACGGTTCCACGGTTGAGACTGTAAAAAACACCAAGTTCCTGGGAGTTCACATCTCAGATCTCACCTGGACCACCAACACCACCTCCATCACCAAAAAGGCCCAGCAGCGTCTACACTTTCTGAGACGACTGAAGCGAGCCAACCTGCCCCTCCCACCCTCACCATGTTCTACAGGGGCACTATAGAGAGCGTCCTAACCAGCTGCATCTCCACCTGGTTCGGAAACAGTACTGTTGCTGATATCAGGCGGATTGAAAGGATCATCAAAGCAGCTGGAAACATCATTGGAACGTCTCTTCCGCCACTGCAGGACATCTTCCACAGACGCTGCATCAAAAGGGCCTCCTGCATCGTGCTCGACCCCTCTCATCCTTCACACGGACTTTTCACGCTCCTTCCTTCTGGCAGACGCTTCCGCAGCATCAGGTCTCGGTCTTCCAGGATGCGTGATAGCTTCTTCCCACAAGCCATAAGACTCATGAACTCACTCCCAGCCATCACACTTCCTCTTCCTACCTCTTCGTCTTTTTCTAGTTCTAACTTTATTTAAAAACTCTTAAACTTTATTTAAATACATATTGCACATTCTCTAGTTTAAAATGTGTCACTTATTTATTGTCTATTTCATATGCCTATTTATTCTATATCCTCTGTTATGCTGTTCTATGTTTGTCTATACTGGAAACCTGGAGCCACGTCGTCTCGTCTCTCTATGTACCTGTACAGTGTATAGCAGAGATGACAATAAAGTTGACTTTGACTTTGCCATTCCAACCCCACCCAGTTGTTTCATTTAAAGGTCTAGCCAGGTATTCGAGTCAAAATCATGAAGAACATAAGTGAGTTATTAGAATGTTAAGGATAAAACTAGTTAATCAATATCGTACTACAGTGCATCCGGAAAGTATTCACAGTGCATCATTTTTTCCACATTTTGTTATGTTACAGCCTTATTTCAAAATGAATTAAATTCATTTTTTTCCTCAGAATTCCACACAAAACACCCCATAATGACAACATGAAAAAGGTTTACTTGAGATTTCTGCAAATTTATTAAAAATAATAAAATTGAGAAAGCACATGTACATAAATATTCACAGCCTTTACCATGAAGCTCAAAATTGAGCTAAGGTGCATCCCGTTTCCCCTGATCATCCTTGAGATGTTTAATTGGAGTCCACCTGTGGTAAATTCAGTTGATTGGACATGATTTGGCAAGGCACACACCTGTCTATAGAAGGTCCCACAGTTGACAGTTCATGTCAGAGTACAAACCAAGCATGAAGTCAAAGGAATTGCCTATAGACCTCCGAGACAGGATTGTCTCGAGGCATAAATCTGGGAAAGGTTACAGAAAAATTTCTGCTGCTTTGAAGGTCCCAATAAGCACAGTGGCCTCCATCATCTGTAAATGGAAGAAGTTCAAAACCACCAGGACTCTTCCTAGAGCTGGCCGGCCATCTAAACTGAGCGATCAGGGGAGAAGCGCCTTAGTCAGGGAGGTGACCAAGAACCTGACTGTCAGAGCTCCAGAGGTCCTCTGTGGAGAGAGGAGAACCTTCCAGAAGGACAACCCTCTCTGCAGCAATCCACCAATTAGGCCTGTATGGTAGAGTGGCCAGACGGAAGCCACTCCTTAGTAAAAGGCACATGGCAGCCCACCTGGAGTTTGCCAAAAGGCACCTGAAGGACTCTCAGACCACGAGAAACAAAATTCTCTGGTCTGATGAGACAAAGATTGAACTCTTTGGTGTAATTGCCAGGTGTCACGTTTGGAGGAAACCAGGCACCACTCATCACCAGACCAATACCATCCCTACAGTGAAGCATGGTGGTGGCAGCATCATGCTGTGGGGGGCAGGGACTGGGAGACTAAACAGGATAAAGGGAAAGATGACTGCAGCAATGTTCAGAGACCATCCTGGATGAAAACCTGCTCCAGAGCGCTCTTGACCTCAGCCTGGGGCGACGGTTCATCTTTCAGCAGGACAACGACCCTAAGCACACAGCCAAGATATCGAAGGAGTGGCTTCAGGAAACTCTGTGAACGTCCTTGAGTGGCCCAGCCAGAGCCCAGACTTGAATCTGATTGAACATCTCTGGAGAGATCTTTAAATGGCTGTGCACCGACGCTTCCCATCCAACCTGATGGAGCTTGAGAGGTGCTGCAAAGAGGAATGGGCAAAACTGGCCAAGGATAGGTGTGCCAAGCTTGTGGCATCATATTCAAAAAGACTTCAGGCTGGAATTGCTGCCAAAGGTGCATCGACAAAGTATTGAGCAAAGGCTGTGAATACTTATGTATATGGGATTTCTCAGTTTTATTTTTAATAAATTTGCAAAAACCTCAAGAAAACTTTTTTCACGTTGTCATTATGGGGTGTTGTGTGTAGAATTCTGAGGAAAAAATGAATTTAATCCATTTTGGATTAAGGCTGTAACATAACAAAATGTGGAAAAAGTGATGAAGTGCTGTGAATACTTTCCGGATGTACTGTAAATTAGATCAGAAACAAAAAGACATTTATATGGAAAAAAATAGAAAAGGCAAAAGATGGACAAGTACAAGGGGAAATGGACCAAGGGTGAATTTTAAGCCCACACAGGCAGAACATATTCTGGAGCCACAACCCAGTACACGCCGGCCTTTGCCAGGAACAAGTTAGGGATCAAACAAACAAATGGTTCAAGGCCAAACTCGTATAGTAATAAAAAAAAAAAAAAAAAAAGGGGGGACAGCCTGCCCCTACCAAAATCTCTAAACTTAACCTCAAGCAACTAGGGCACCAATGGTAACCCTGAGGCCTAAGGCTAAAGTCAATATCTGATCAGATATTCAACCATAACATAGGGCAATATCAAAAAGGAAGGGGCAGTCTGCCCCCACCAAAAAACTCTAAACTTAACCTCACTGACCAGGGCAGCTACAGTAACCCGGGCGCCTAAGACTTAAAATCAATATCGGGATAACTATCCGCATAAAATGAGTTACAATTTTTGTTCAAGATATTCCTTCTCCAAAAAAAAAAAAACTAGAACCCAAAAAAAGAAATAGCAAAGTAATGGCAAACACAAAGGGAAATGGACCAAGGATGAACCTCAGGCCAGCCCAGGCAGAACAGCCTTTGTTGACCCAGTGCACGTCTGCCTTTGCCATAAGAAAGGATACAACAAGGAACAGTGAGCACAGTCACAAGGATAGTGCAGAATCTACTTAGATTAGGGTCCCTCACACAAAAAACAATATTCAATCAGGTTAAAACAAGGAAAGGTCTTGGTGTGAACCCAGAAAAAAATAGTATTGATGGCCAGTACATTCTGAGCACCCATAAAATTGAAAACATCAAGCTTACCATTACAGCAGTGTGAGCGGAGCTTATGGGAACTCTGTTTTTCCCTGCCCTAACCTTGCCAGCGCCTCGTACTAAGGGAGAACCTTGATCTATGCCTTATTTGGATATACCTTCTTTCTCTTAGCTTGCTTAATTAAATCCTGCTACCTCCTCCTGCTATACTTTCTGCTGCTTTGCTATCTCCACTCATCTATGCTACCACACCTGCCTGTCCTACCAGCTCTGCTGTGCTGCTTCTCCACTGCTATTCAGATAAGTATTGCCCAGTATCATGCTAAAATACTAGCGATATAGGTAACACTAGTAACCGTCTTTAGAACGATTTAAAAGCAATTTGGAGTTGGTTTAGTAAGTGGAATAGTGTAGGGACATTGTTTAACAGGGAGGGGGTGTGAGCTAAAAGGTATTAGATAAGCGCAGTGTCCAATTAGACAATACTAGAAAATAATTGATTGACAATTATTAATACGAACAAAATTAACAAACCCAGGGATTCTAACTAGATTGGTTTTTGGAGTAACCCCTTAAAAAAACTTGGTAGAAGAAATAAATAGAAAAAAGCAGAAAGGCAGACTTTAAATAGCGGAGAACCGGTCCAATAGCACCTTGTGTCCTTTTAAACACACATTTGGAGATAAAATAGAAAAAAAAACATTTTTCTTTAATAAAAAAAATTCTAATAAAAAGAAAACCCCAGTGAGCACTCAACGTAGCATAAAAAGCAATAATTCAGGAACAATTATATAAAAAAAAAAAAAAAAGGTTAATAGACAAAAAGGGAAAGTTAAAGTTTGTTTCCCCAAGAGTGCATTTAATTAAACTTTAAACAAAGACAAAACCCCTGCGGCTCGTAAATAAGTCATTTCTAAACGTACAAAAGAGCAGAACACATTGTAAAAGAAACCCAAATAAAAACAGAATGGCAAGCTTAAACAAAACTATCTAAAATTACCCAGAAGCTGATTCAGGCAAAACACCACCAGAATGTGGTAGAAGAGAGAAGAAAAACAATTCCCTCCATTTATCCAGAGATGCATAGAATCTTCTCTACAATTGATAGTCTGCTAAACCCAGGTCACTCAATGGAATGCTTCCAAAAAATGTCCAGTGAAACTTGAGGCTTTTGCTGTATTTTTTAATCAAAAAATTAAAGAAATTAGAAATAGTACATCACCCTTATACTGATCCTCTTAAACCCCGGTACTCCATTTTAAATGAAGTAAATTCCTTCACCAGGATAGATTTACCTGATTTATATAAAATAATTTCTCAACTGAGACCCTCCACCTGCGTCCTTGACCCAATACCAACAAGTTTTTTCAAAGAAGTATCAGGCGTGCTAATTGATAATATTCTGGACATAGTAAATTCGTCATTAGATACGGGGGTCTTCCCAGACTGTCTTAAGACTGCCGTAGTTAAACCCCTTCTTAAGAAACAATCTCGACCCCTCTGCTTTTGAAAATTTTAGACCCATCTCTAACCTGCCTTTCTTAAGTAAAATTCTAGAGAAGGCAGTCATTATGCAGTTAAATGACCACCTCAATAAACCTGCTATTCTTGATACATTTCAGTCGGGTTTTAGAACAAATCACAGCACAGAAACTGCACTCGTTAAAGTAGTAAATGACTTGTGAGTAAATGCAGACAGAGGCCATTTATCTGTTCTCATCCTCTTAGATCTGAGTGCTGCATTTGACACAATTGATCATAATATTCTTAGAAATCGCCTTAGTCAATGGGTGGGCCTCTCTGGCAGTGTCTTAAATTGGTTTGAATCCTACCTGACAGGGAGAAAATTGTTAGTTGTGGTAATTATACTTCAGAGACACGTGATGTTCTATATGGTGTTCCACAGGGCTCTACTCTGGGTCTGCTGCTCTTTAAGATCCACATGCTTTCATTAGGTCAGATTATCTCAGGGCATAACATGAACTACTACAGCTACGTTGATGACACGCAACTATCAATAGCACCTGATGACCCCAACTCTCTTGATTCACTAACTCAATGTCTTACTTGTGTTTGATTCGATGAATAGTAATTTTCTCAAGCTAAATAAAGAAAAAAAACTGAAGTTTTGGTGTTTGGCAATAATGGTTAGAATGAGGTTTTTAGAAATAAACTTGATGCATTAGGATTAAAAGTCAAGACGGAGGTAAAGAATTTAGGGGTAACTGTTGACAGTGACCTGAATTTTAAATCGCATATTAATCAGATCACTAGGACAGCATTTTTTTACTTAAGAAATATAGCAAAAGTTAGATCTCATGTCATTGAAAGATGCTGAGAAATTAGTTAACGCTTTTGTTTTCAGTCGACTAGATTACTGAAATGCATTCCTCTCAGGACTACTCAAAAAAAGACATGAATCGATTGCAACTAGTGCAGAATGCAGCTGCTAGAATCCTAACTAGGAAAAGAAAATCCGAGCACATTTCTCCAGTTTTGATGTCACTACACTGGTCACTTGTGTCATTCAGGATTGACTTTAAAATTCTGCTTATGGTTTATAAAGCCTTAAATAATCTTGCCCCATCTTATATATCGGAATGTCTGACACCTTATATTTCAAATCGTAACCTCAGATCCTCAAATCAGTGTCTGCTTAAAATTCCAAGAGCTAAACTTAAAAGTGGTGAGGCGGCCTTCTACTGTAATGCACCTAAAATCTGGAATAGCCTGCCAATAGGAAAATCGCCAGGCTGATACAGTGGAGCACTTTAAAACACTGCTGAAAACACATTACTTTAACATGGCTTTCTTGTAATTTAGTTTTAATTTAATCCTGATACTCTGTATATGCATTTAATTATCAATATAATTCCTGGTGGCTCCAAAATCCATACTAACCCCTACTCTCTCTTTTGTTTTTTCCGGTTTTCTGTGGTGGCGACCTGCGCCACCACCACCTAATCAAAGCACCATTATGTCTCTACATTGATGGATTAAAGGCCAGAAGTCCACGTGACTGTCATCATCAAGCTCTTCCATGAGAACCCTTAATACAATTAGGACTGATCATTTATATGTTAGGTAGAATGCCTAGAGGGGGCCGGGCAGTCTCATGACCTGGAACCCCTGCAGATTTTATTTTCTCCAGCTGTCTGGATTTTTTTTTGTTTTTTCTGTCCTCCCTGGCCCTCAGACATTACTTTTATTCTGTTAGTGTCATCTGATTTTAATTTTTACTTTGTTTTCACTTTCTTCATCATGTAAAGCACTTTGTGCTACATTTGTATGAAAATGTTCTATATATAGTTGAGGCCAAAATTATTAGCCCCCCTGGAATCATGGAACATTTTCCTAAACTTCTTCCCAAAGTTTGCAACATTCGTGAAACTTGATATAATCAAACATCCACCAGTGCTATTTACTAGCTTTTGATACATTTTGTAATATAAAATATAATTTTTAGTCTTGCTTTATATCAAATATAGTAAAAAATGGGGTGGTCAAAAATATTAGCCCCATGTTAATGTTTGCTTTCAAAACACACCTACACTAATTAACTGTTTAGTCTCATCAGACCAAAGCACAGACTTCCAAAAATCATCTTTACATTTCAAATGTTCACAGGCAAACCTCAGTCGGGCTGTGATGTGCCGCTCTTTGAGTAAAGGGGTTCTTCTGGGACGATGGCCGTGAAGCCCACCACTGTAAATAAATGTTGTTGTAGATTAAATAAAAAATACTCACAGAATGGCTGTAATAAAAATAACTAATACCCATAATGCTCCTACAATTCAATTCTGCTCTTTCAAGACATCAAATATGGCTTTATTAAAGGTAAAGCTGACCTTTGGTATGTTCTCACTTGAGTATCTTGCAGTTATTCAAGAAATTTCTCAGTCTCAAGTGTTGTCCACGTATAGACGTCTTTCTAGGATTTCTCATACTTTGTGTCAATGGTAATTACTATGACAGGTTCCTAATTGTTGCCGACTTTAAATTTGTATTGGATGATCAGTGTGACCCCAAAAGCAAAAAAATGAATGAATCTCCTGCACTCTTGAGGAACTAGGAAAAGAAAATCAGAACACATCACACCAGTCTTAGCGTCACTACACTGGTTACCTGTGTCATTCAGAATTGACTTTAAAATTCTGCTTATGGTTTATAAAGCCTTAAATAATCTCGCCCCATCTTATATATCAGAATGTCTGACACGTTATATTCCAAATCGTAACCTCAGATCCTCAAATGAGTGTCTCCTTAGAATTCCAAGAACAAAACTTAAAAGAAGTGGTGAGACGGCCATCTGCTGCTATGCACCTAAAATCTGGAATAACCTGCCAATAGGAATTCGCCAGGCTGATACAGTAGAGCACTTTAAAACACTGCTGAAAACACATTACTTTAACATGGCCTTTTTATAACTTCATTTTAACTTAACACTGATACTCTGTATGTTCAATTCATCATAATAACTATTCATGGTGGCTCTAAAATCCGTACTGACCCCTACTCTCTTTTCTGTTTCTTTTTCCGGTTTCTTTGTGGTGGTGGCCTGCGCCACCTCCACCTACTCAAAGCTTCATGATGCTCCAACAATGATGGATGGATTAAAAGGAAGAAGTCTACGTGACCATCATCATCATCAGACCCTTCCGTGAGAATCCTAAATCCAAAGAGGACTGTTTCATTTATGTTAGGTAGAATGCCCAGAGGGGACTGGGCGGTATCATGGTCTGGAATCCCTACAGATTTTATTTTTTCTCCAGCCGTCTGGAGTTTTGTTTTTTCTGTCCCCCCTGGCCATTGAACCTTACTCTTATTCGATGTTAATGTTGATTTATTTTGTTTTATAATTGTGTCTTTCATTTTTCTATTCTTTAATATGTAAAGCACTTTGAGCTACTGTTTGTATGAAAATGTGCTATAGAAATAAATGTTGTTGTTGTTGTTGATCTGAGACAGCACGTTAGGCAGCACACAATAGGGGGGGGCACGTACTGTATCTAGTGATTATTAAAAGATTAAAAGTTGACGTTTGGGGAGATTGTGGATATTTGTTTATCTGACCATTTTCTCTTACTATTTAATATAGACATACTGATCAATAAAATTAACGAGAAATATGGTGTTAAAAACGCTTGTTTGATTCACCTGCAGCTTCAAAGTTTAACATTTTAAACAACCAGTCCGTTTGTAGTACTTACTATTTACATTATCAGTATTGTAGTAAAGGTGGAAAATTTTAATACTAAAGTGAGAGCTGCCACTGACATAGTCGCTCCTGAAAATACATTTAATTTTTTTCCAGCAATATTACACCATGGAAGACCCAAAGAGTGTCTGATTTAAACAAAATCATTCCAGAGAGCTGAGCGTAAATGGAGAAAAACTAAATTGTTCACTATGAGATATTGAAGGCTAAAACAACAGAATACAACACCTTAGTCCAGCATTTCTCAACCTTTACGTATTTGCGACCAGAGTTTTCATAACAGTTTTAATCGCGCTCCCCCCCTAACGTTTTTTGAAAGGAGCCCACTAATACCAATTTGTTTTTTTAATTAATGATATATCATAGATGCATATTTTATTATATCTACTTAACTTTAATCGACATTTATCTAACTCTATTTTTCTAGTATCAGAATGTAGTTTAAATTAATTTGTTTTGGCTTCAATAGATGTATTTTTCATATATTTGATTGTTTTCTTTTTTTCACATCCTGGTGCATCCCTTTTTGTTACTTCGCATTCTTCTAGGGGGGCCTGCCCCACAGTTTGAGAACCACTGTCTTAGTCCATCTTGAGAGGGGTGCTATTTCTCTAAATATTCTTGACAAGTTTGTTCGGGTTTTAGCACAAATCACATTACAGACACTGCACTCGTTAAAGTAGTAAATAACTTGCAGGTAACTGCAAACAGAGGCCATTTATCTGTTCTCATCCTCTTAGATCTGAGTGCTGCATTTGATACCATCGATCACAATATTCTTATAAAATCACCTTAGTCAGATGGTGGGCCTCTCTGGCAGTGTCTTAAATTGGTTTGAGTCTTACTTGACAGGTAGAAAGTTCTGTGTTATGTTAATATACTTCAAAGACACATGATATTCTATATGGTGCTTCACAAGGATCTCTCCTGGGTCCGCTGCGCTTTGTGATCTCCATGCTTCCTTGAGGTCAGATTATCTTAGGGCATAACGTGAGCTACCACAGCTATGCTGATGACACAAAACTGTTTTTATAAATCGCGCCTGATGACCCTGACTCTCTTGATTCACTGAGAAGATGTCTTGTGTTTCTGAATGAATGAGTAGGAATTTTCTCAAACTAAATGAAGAGAAAACAGAAATCTTAGTGTTTGGCAAAAATGGATATAATGAGGGTATGAGAAATAAACTTGGCCCTTTGTACTTGAAAGAGGTGCTTGAGACGTGCTAACCCTATGGCCCTGGGAGTATGGAATAGTGCAACCCCCTCTCCCAACCCTAATTCTAGCCAACTACAACTGGGGGAGGTGGATTGGATTGGGGATTTGCAGGGGAGGGAGATTGCGGGTCAGTTGGGGGTACGGGAGGAGTTTAATCCCCTGCGTGAGGAAGGACCACGGGTGGACTTACAAACTAATATTCATCAAACACAAAATTTCGGTTGTTTTAACATATTCATTTCATTCTAGGTCAGTTATGGGTGTCCTGCGTCCCCATAAAATGGGAACGCAGGACACCCATATTCCACTTCAGAAGTATCAATTAATTGCAGCCTACAGGAGGAACAAAAACTTAAGATATACTGGTTCACGCGAGATGCCCCTCAAAAAAGAAAACCAATAAAACGGCCTGGAAAATCCCCTTTGCCAGGAAAAAGAACATTTGTAATAAACTGGCAAAGGTGGATAAACCCATTTATCATAATTTTCAGCTCAATTCCAAAAATTGCATTTACGGTATTCAGTGTGCCACCTGTGGCCTGATTTACGTGGGGGAAACAAAGAATACGTTGAGAGAACGCTTTGTACAGCATCTCCGAATCATTGCCAATCAAACAAAACAGACGGCACGGTACCAACATTTTTCACTACAGGGCCATAGACCAATTATGGTTGGTCTGGAACAGACAGGGTGGAATAAGACCAGACGATTGAAGGCGGAAAGCAGATGGATAACAGTATTAAGTACTTTGGTCCCAATGGGTTTAAATGAGAAATAAAATTAAAAATTGTATTTTATTTATTTATTTATTCTTGTATTAAAATTTGTGGATTTATTTATTTATTTATGGATTCATTTATTGGGGTTTTAAAATAAGGAGTTTTTTTTTTTATTAAACCAATTTATTTAAGGGGTTGTAAATTTTTAGGAACAATATATTGTTCTGAAGGATTTTTAATTATGAATGTATTTTCAGGATAGGGATGTAATTATGGATCAAATAAAAAATGGATTTTTTTAAAAAATAAAAGGTTTTATGGATTTTATTTATTATTTATTCTTTCTAAAAGGAATGTTTTCCTAAAATAAGAAACTACCAAATTAAGGGGAGTGGATAAAGAAACAAAATCAAATTAAAATTTAAATTATGAATAAGTGTACCTGGCTAAGACCACCTCCCCAGTTCTCCCTATAGGTTACAATGGGAACCTCCGGAACTCGTGGGTGGTACCGTTGGAAAGGGCGTGCCCACAAAAGGCTCATCTCGAATCAGAAAAAACAAACTGTTTTATACCAACATTTTGCAATAGAAGGGCATAAGCCGGTCATGTTTGGTCTGGAGCAGCAAGGTAACTGGAATAAGACCAGGAGACTGAAGGCGGAGAGGAGATGGATAAGGAATTTGAATACCTTGGTCCCGTTGGGACTAAATGAGAAAGAAAATTAAAATTTATTTTAGGAAAATAACTTAGGAATATTTTTTGTACTATTGAATGTTTTTGGGGGGATTTATAGGGTTATTTTCTTATTTATTTATCTATTTATCTAACTATTTATTGATTCATTTATTGAACTATTTATTGATCTATTTATTTATGGAGTTAGGGTTTATTTATTTAATTATTGATTTATTTACATATTTATATAGGTAATTAATTGTAAATGATTTTAGATGATGGGGTTGGTAAATTATAAAATTTTAGGGGGGACAAATTTTTGGTTCAGTGGGGCTTATTACTTTTATCGATATTTTTAAGAATGTTGATTTTATTAATCTCCCAAAAACCTTTTATAGGTCTTGATTTTTTCTATCTGTTTGACTTTAGATTTAGGATATTTCAGGAATTTTTTATTCTATATTCTTAAAAAAACTTAAAACATCTTAGGAGGGGTGGAGGAGGAAAAAAACAAAGAAAAAATTAAAGATTTAAAATGGGACAAGTGTACCAGTGCCTGCCAGTAATGGCCATATCCCCTACCCTAAACCTAACCCTAATCTCAGACCAACGTCCCCTGGCTAAAAAAAATAAAAAAAATAAAAGAAACATTTTTAGACTCTAACAGATGTATTTAATTTCATTTAAAATTTTGAACTATAATTATTTAGGGTTCTTTTGTTTAATAACATTTTAGGTATTTATTGAAGGGATATCTTTATAATTACAATTGATCACTAAGGGAGGAATAATGGGATTAAGTAGGGGGTAGGATTAAGAAAAACAATTATATACTTACCTTAAAAACAATTATATACTTACCTTAATTACCACCTGGGGACTCTAACAGACCACATATAACCCCCTTTTTTTAGATAGGACAAATCAGTCACTCCTCTGATGAAGGCCTGTTGGAGGGCCGAAACGTTAGGATCTTGACTCTGTTCTGTCTTTAACTTTCTTTTCATCTAGTTACTTTGAAAAAGGGCAGATAAGTACATATTTTTGCTTGTGAATATACAGTACTTACCTGATTTTAAAGTGTTTTTCTAATAAAAGATATTTTTTAACCATTTTTATAAATAAGGTTAACCTTTAGTTTTTTCCCAGGATCCTGTAAGTATTTTTCCAATTTTTTGCAATTTTACATTTTTACACCTTTTTCCTTTTTACACTTTTTTTACACAGCAATAAATTATTCTTCACAGTTTTCTATCACTTACATAAAATTCCATGATACATTTTCTTTCCCTGTCCTCAGTTACTTCTTTAAAAATAAATACTAAAAAATACTTACCTCTCATACTTACCTTATCCTTTGGGAAGCATAGACCAACCTGGGATTACTAGGGGGATCAGAATCCGGTGAGTTTTTTTTTTTTAACAAGTAATTTTATTTATTTACTTATTAGTATTACTTACAAGTAAATTTACTTATCTTTTTTTATCTGGTCTAATTGGAACTTTAATAGTATTGGTTTATAGTAATTTTAGATATCCCTTCTTTTATTAATTTTAATTAATTTTAAGCTTAGTGTTAGGGTTCTTTTTATTTGTCTTATTTTTTAGGATGACCGCACCAGAAAAGGCTTGTTTTAAATTACTACAAGCAATACACCATCTACAGACTTTCCGTCAAACATCTCTCCCTCCGGGGATGGTTAAACAGGTAAAAAAACTAACCAGTTTTATTAAACCTTCATCCCCAAATCCACAGGTCTTGCAATTATTAAAATTGAATACAGAGGCCTGGATGGATACCAATGTACGGATACTGCCGGAGAATTATGAAAGTGTGAATCAGGTGTTGGTACAACAAATAGGACAGATAGATGAAATAAATATTGTTAGGGCGATTAAAAGGGCTAAAAATAGATTTAAACAAAAATTAACCCTCATACAATTCAAATTTTCAGGAATAAGCTGTACTTACAGATGGCGGCCATGACTGGGACTTCAGAATCCTTTCCGGAACAATCACGGGCGGAGGGTGTGTCTTCTGTCAGTGATTCAACTTCCGAGTTGGAGTTGCCAACAGTACAACCCGGAGTGGGTGTGGGGTGTCAGTCATCGCCTAAAAAGGTAAAAAATATTAATGTTTATCAGGAGAATAGACAGAACTTACCTATGGGTAGTGATATTCCCTCTTCTTTTTCTTCACCAGTCTCTATTGATTCTGGGGTGGCGACTGAGAAATTAACAGCTGTAGAATCGACCCCTGGAAAAAAAAAAAAAAAAAAAGGTTGATATTAATAAAACCGATACAATGATGAAAGGTGACGTTCAGAAAACTAACATGTTAGACGTTACCCCTTCTGATGTATCAGAAAATTCGGCCGTCGATAGGGATAAAACACAGATGGTTGACATGGATAAAAATCCAAGACCTATATTAATAAATGGAGACACTCTAATGGTTGGATTACAACCGTTTAGAGCACCAAATCTGTCAATTCAAACCTTTTCACAGGGATATATGCATCACATTTATAGATTTTTGCCTGATGCACGTCCACAAGAACATGTTAAAGTGGCATTTATTTGTATAGCAGAGCTGGATATTTTATATCAAGCTATGTGTAGTCCAGATGAGGTAGAAAATTTTTGTGAGGTAGTAAAACATTTACCTAAGGCTAGGATAATATTTTTGTTACCTAAAAGACGATTGATAGGGCAATATGATCATAGATCGGATTTTGCCAAAAAAAATGGACAATGCGATGTTGGATAATATGTGCTATTTTAAAGTAGACTTTCCAAAACAACTTAATGATCCAACTCAAATTGCTTCATTTTATTATTCTAAAAAGTTACAGATTTTAAAGTCAAATATTAAGTAGGGAAGAAAGATAGCCTCCCCCTTACCTAAAATCCTAACCTTAACCTCTAGAAAAGGGTCTCTAATGTTAAGATTGTGAGATTGGTTTTAAATTTATTTTAAGGCCTAATCTTAATTTTATTTTGGGCCCTGATGTTAAATTGGTAAGAACCTTTTTTTAAATGCCTAGATTTTTAAAAAAATAACCCTATTGATTTAGTTTTTAGCAAAGAACCCCTATTTTTTAAAAAAAAAAAGTAAAGGGGTATCGTGAATTTATTGTTTATAAAAAGTTATTTATGGATAGGACTAAGACAATAAAAGTGGTATATTTGAAATTCCATTTCAATTGGGATAGGCCTTATTGAAAAGTCCTAATTAGATCTCAATAGAAGGATTTGTAGTGGTAGGGATCATTATAAGGACATATGTATATAAGGAATAATACGAATGGTGAGGAGTTTCATTAATGAAATAATTTACTATTTTTATACTAGGGATCAATTATTTACTCAGTGTATCAATTTGTAAAAAATGAACAGTATAACTTGAATCAATGCTCTTTTGTTGTGTACCTGTGCCTTTTGTATCCTTCGGGGTACAATAATCCTCCAATAACCCTAATTTCAGACCAATGTCCCCTGGCTAAAAAAAATAAAAGAAACATTTTTAGACTCTAACAGCTGTATTTAATTATTAAAAAAAATAAATAGCCACAACCTCATATATAAAAGGCCCATTGTGCGTCTAGGAGTGAGAGTGAGCACATAGTTTTGATCAACTCTATACTTATTCCATTTGACCACTTCTTTTCAACCAAAACACTAAAATGGAATTCAACAAGGTTGCTGAGGACAACACCGCAGCACTTTTAGAGAGGAAGATCTCATCATTCCCTTCTTCCCCACCACCCACCCTACCCCGGACCAGCTTCAGCCGGACTTTGATATAGATGGAGCTTTGGTGGAAGTGACCCACTTTACATCTCTAACAGCAAGGGTCAACTACCTCTTCTTAAATGCCAATCTGGCTCAGGCCACATATAAAAAAAAATATTAAAACACACCGGTACTCCTCAACTCAAATTATACATTGGAGTAAGAGCCAAGGAGTTATGCTCTGCTACATTGATGGAGGATGGTAAATGTGGCTTGCCTTGGTGCCAGACTTTGATAACATTCCCTTCATTTTCTCCCCATGGATGCTCAAAAACACCATGACAGCAGCCATTGAAGACATTGCCAAGACCTTTGAGAAAAAACTGAAAAATCTGCCTAAAGCAGACAAGGCCAGACCCTCAGTGATCAAAAACCACTGGTCTAATTTGAAAAACTTTCTCGTCTGCCCGTTTGACCAGGGCTTTATCTTGGCCTTGTTAGAGAGTTGTATTTCAGAAGTGTCCCTGCCTCGTGGAATGACATAGATGAAGTACATCCTACAACTGGGCTACAAAGATCCACAGCCACTGTGCCTTGGTGGACTTTTTACAGTGCCCGAGCGCATAGTTGGTGCGTCTTTCCACACCGCCTGTACCCTGTCCTCCAAGGACAACTCGGTGGATATCATGTGGTCCCGCTACATGATCAACAGGCAGACTGGCACCAATGGACAGATGTATACAAACATGTCCATTAGGGAGGCTGCCAACTTCCAGTCGAACCTGGACTACAACCGGATGGACATAATCAAAAAAACATCTGGGAAATATTCCAACCTGCAAAACAGAACCCAAAACCGACTTTAAACTTTGTCCAGCTGTACTGTGATGCACCACACCGGCACCAGTCACCTTTCTACAAGCACCCGGTGAGTGGTGTCATTGTCATCTGTGGTGCATTGCACAGGGAGTACAATAAGGCTTTGCTGAAAAGGGCAGCTGAGTACATCTCTCATTTCAAAGACCTTTCCTTGAAAACTGACATCCAGCTTGGTGCGAGGCTGGAGGCTGTCCTTTTTTTTCCTGGCCAGGACCTCCCAAAGGTGCTACTCTCGGACAATTTCTTTCTAAACTTTGGGACCTATTGAAGAAGGAGGCCATGCTGCTTCCCTTCAAGAACGTAGGTCAAGAAGGTCTCCACACTGTGGTCACAGCTGTGACCAACCACCTTGTGACAACGTGTATGCCGAGGCCCGTCTTACCGGGGGCTATGATCAAACATGGAGGGCCTTCCAGCACGAAATTGCTCTGGAAGAATTCTTCCACGGGCAACCCAGAGCATCAATCTCCATACCATTCAGTGTGAGCTTGGGCACCTCGTCCACACATATGGACAGCAGAACCAAGGAACGTGGGTTCCTCGCTCTAGCTCCTTGGTCGTCTGCAAGTGTGGGGCTTGCTCCCCCGCCACTCAGAATCTGGAACAGCTTGGAGGTGTACCAAATTAGGGTGGAAAAACTGTTCCAGCTCTCGGGATCTTGGGATGCAAATGATGCAGTCCTGGGAGTGGAAGTGGTGAAGGTTCTCCTCAAGGACATATGGACGGAGCCAAACCCTGCCATGGGACATTCTAAAGGGCCGATCAGAAACAGCCAAACCAAGGGACTCCCTCAAGTACTCTGCGCTGGCCAAGAAGGTGGAAGAGAACATCAAATTCTTCCGTTTCCCCTGGGTGATGCGCACGGTACATGAGCTACTCATTGAAAAAGGAAGGAACTTCCAGACCGTCCTGACCCAGGGATTGTCCACCCTTGTCCTAAAATACTTCCCCGGTATACGATACCGGGACTACCGTGGGGGGAAAAGGGTCACATGGAACTATCAAGATTACATTGAGGTTAGACCGGAGGGGGCTCCCATCTCCTCTGCCACCACGGCTGACCTGATATCAGAAAAAATCCTCCAAGAGCTGATGGAGAGGAACCTGACTGGACAGGGCCACATCCAAAGATATCAGGACTGGGGTATTCCATGGCTTCCAAAGGTCCTCCAGAGGTTCCCGCCACAGCTGGAAAACAGGCCAGACAGGAAGATGGACCTCTTAGTTTACCTGTCGGCCATTGGGATGATGATGGAGGGGGCCTTCATCGATTATATCCACATGAGTGTGCTCCACAGATACCTCCCTGTGAGCCAGAAAAGGCTCTTGAGGTTGAGACTACGGTCCAACTTCACCTTGCAGAACATCTGTCGGGACTGTATGTTGTACAAGCTAGCAACTGATATCCTGACCAAGTTGCAAGAAAAGAGGAAGGCCCCGGAAGAGGAGCAGGATGAGGAGCAAGCGGGTCCGTCAACTGCTGGTCAGCCAGACCCGTAAAAAAGAGACCCAGACATTATGCTGGGGGATGTCCAGCTGCAGGATGACGTTGAACAACATCAACAACCTGCGAGGGTAGACAGCCACACAGTCCCTGCCTCTTCCAAGCGCGCTTGGACGCCACAAGAAACAAGCCTCATCCCAACAACAGGCACCATCGAACAGGACTACAGGCAGTATATCCGGGCTTGCCAAAGTGCTGAGATTCTGATGAGGTCGACAGAAGCCTTCAGGAGGAGGAGATATTTGATTAAAAAGGATAATTAAGAAGGTCTCCACCATCTCCTAGAATAGGATCATGGTGTTTTGTTTTACTTTTTGTTCGATATGACATTTTCTACTGCAAACAGTGATTTTTTTTTTTTTTCCTCTTTTTCATTTTATATTACATATTTTACATAGTTTTCATAGTTCATTAATAGTTCATAGTCTAATAGCAGCAAAAAAAAAACCTCCACAAAGACTCTGCCTTGACGTGGCGTGGAGGCTTGATTGCCACAGTGGTCCTAAGAATGTCCAGAACTACTGTACTTGGCAGTTGTTCTCGACAGTCCTAGGACCACTGGGACAAGACCAAAGAGTCTAACTTTAACAGTTGTGGAAAAAGTCTCACTCGAAATAGGTACCAATCAAATCCAAATGGTCTGAAACGTGCTCCTATGAGGTTTCTGGGAGAACGATTTTGGCCATGACACTTAGAAAAATGTTCAGTCCACAGATTACTATGGGAATTTTAAAATGCTAATATCTCCGGAACGGAAGGTCGTAGACCCTCGTGGGTGGTACTGTTGGAAAGGGCGTGCCCACAAATGGGGGGTAGGCGCAGTTTCAGAGTCTGGCAGATCAGTGCGGTTTCAGCTCTCCAAGACTGCTTCGAATTGACAGACTGGGACATTTTTTAGAGAGAATGCTATGTAGGTTGCTCCATCAATCTGGAGGAGTACACAGACTCTGACTGACTACATCACCAAATGCATAGAGGATCTTACTGTTACCAAGGATGCTATCACAAGAGCCAACCAGAAGCCCTGGATGACAAGTGCACAAGCTACTCAAGATCAGAAATCCTGCATTCAGATCTGGAGACAAGGCCGCCCTCAGGGTGACCAGAGCCCACCTGTCTCACGCTAGAATGAGAGCTAAGTGGGCATATGTGCAGAAGATCAACAAACAATTCAGCAGCACCAGAGACACAAGTATGTGGCAGGGCGTTCAGGCAATTACAAACAAGCCCAACCCACACAGCAGCAATGGGGATGCCTCCCTTCCGGATGAGCTGAACAACTTTTTTTGCACTGTTTAAGGCGCAGAACAAAGAACCTGCAAGAAAAGCAACACCTCCCTCCACTGACCAACCACTCTGTCTCTCCATAACTTACGTGAGGAGGACTCTAACCAGAGTCAATCCACACAAGGCTACAGGACATGACAACATACCTGGTCGTGTGCTCAAAGAATGTGACAGTCAACTGGCTGGTGTCCTCGCAGACATCTTCAACACATCTCCATCTTACAATTCCAAAAGCTAAACTTAAAAGAAGTGGTGAGGCAGCCTTCTGCTGTTATGCACCTAAAATCTGGGATAGCCTGCCAATAGGAATTCGCCAGGCTAATACAGTGGAGCACTTTAAAACACTGCTGAAAACACATTACTTTAACATGGCCTTCTCATAACTTCACTTTAACTTAATCCGGATACTCTACATGTTCAAGTCATCATAACAACTATTCATAGTGGCTCTAAATACCGTATTGACCCCTACTCTCTCTTCTGTTTCTTTGTCTGGTTTCTTTGTGGTGGTGGCCTGCGCCATTCTTCATTTTGTAAAGCACTTTGAGCTACATTTTTTGGTATGAAAATGTGCTATATAAATAAATGTTGTTGTTGTTGTTGTTGTATCTCTGAGCCAGTCGTCAGTCCCAGCATGCTTCAAGTCGACCACCATCATACCAGTGCCATGCCTGAATGACTACCGACCAGTTGCACTCACGCCAATCATCATGAAGTGCTTCGAAAGGTTAGTCATGTCACACAAAGATTAATCTCCCTGCCTCCCTTGACCCTCTTCAGTTTGCTTAACTCTCAAACAGGTCAACTGCAGATGCCATATGCTCTTCCCTTCACCTCTCCCTGACATCTGGATATAAAAGACACATATGTCAGGATGCTATTCATAGACTTCAGCTTTGCCTTCAACACAATCATCCCTCCAAAGCTGGTTGTAAAACTGAGCAGGTTGGGCCTGAACACCACCCTCTGCAATTGGATCCTGGACTTCGACAGAGAGGTCCCAGTCAGTTCAGATGGGCTACAACACGTCCAGCATCATCACACTGAGCACTGGAGCACCACAGGGCTGTGTGCTTAGTCCACTGCTGTTCACCCTGTGGACTCCTGACTGCACAGCAACACACAACACCAACCACATCATCAAGTTTGCGGATGATACGACGGTGCTGGGACTGATAAGCAGGGATGATGAAACAGCATACAGAGATGAGGTAAAACGGCTGTCTGCATGGTGTGAAGACAACAATCTTTCTCAATGTCGGCAAGACAAAATAGATAATCGTGGATTTCAGAAAATCACGTCCTGCCCACATCCCAGTCAGCATCAACGGTTTAGATGTGGAGATTTTTAGGAGTACCAAGTTCCTCGGTGTGCACATAACTGAGGAACTTACATGGACACAACACCTCATCACTAATCAAGAAAGCCCAGCAAAGAGGACACTTCCTGAGGCGGCTGAAGCGAGCACGTCTTCCCACTTTCATCCCTCGCCATGTTCTACAGAGGCACCATTGAGAGAGTTCCGACCAGCTGCATCACTGTCTGGTATGGTAACTGCAACATATCTGACTACAAGCGCCTGCAGAAGGATAGTGAAGACAGCAGAGAACAATTTTGGGGTGCCTCTCCCTTCACTACAGGACCCATTTTATAAACAGTGTCCGCAAGGCCTACAGCATTGTGCAGGACCCCTTAGGGCTCATTTATACTTCACGCGACGCATGCTGCAGTGGACGCTCCTGCTACGCAAGCGTTGAAGTGTTTATACTTGCACGCGTACTTTACGTAAATCTGGAGGAGTCCACCAGGTGGCAGTGTGAAAAATTATATCACAGCAAGTAAACAACGCCCGGTTTCATTGTGTTGTGAGTTGAGGGGAAAAGAAGATGTCAATGGAGAAACTTCTTTGTATTCTCATGCTGTTGCGAAGGATGAAAAAAAGACAGAAACAAACACACAGGAGATGGAATGTGAGGCCTTTAAATGTATCGCGTTATTATGATGGGGAATATTCGTCGCTTGTATTTTCCATGCGACAAATGGATGCAGAAAAACACCATGGATACTTTTGCATGTCGGCTGTTAAGTTTGACGATTTGCTTCACCGAATCAAGCCACACATCAAACATCGACGTACGCACATTAATCCTGTTGGACCTGCAATCCGGCTTGCTGTTACACTGCGTTACCTTGCAACAGGCTTGAGTCTACGAGCATTAGCAGCCAGCTACAAACTCAGCACAGCAACAGTTTGTAAAATCGTGGCCGAGGTCTGCCAAGCCATATGGACTGTCCTACAGGATGAGTTTGTGGCTTTCCCTGATACAGATCAGTGGAAGAACATAAGATAGATAGATAGATACTTTATTAATCCCAAGGAGAAATTCACATTCACATAAAACGGGATTTCTGGAACTTTCCAAACTGCCTTGGCCCAATAGACGGGAAACATGTGAGGGTACGTGCACCATGTCACTCCGGAAGCGCATTTTTTAATTACAAGGGATACTTCAGCTTCATCCTATTGGCTGTGTGTGATGCCAGATACAGATTCACTGTTGTGGATATAGGAGCATACGGACGTGACAGTGACGCAGGAGTATTTGTGAGAAGCAAGTTTGGCTCAACTTATTGAAGGAAACCTGTCCCTGTTGCCTCCATCTACTCTGCCTGGCAGTGAAGTGCTGAGCCCCCATGTCTTCGTCGCAGATGAAGCATTCCCTTTGAAGAATAACCTGATGAGACCCTTTTCAGGTCAGTATGAACAATTACTGATGATATGATATTCATACCTAATCCTAATTTGTGGATGGGGGAATGATAGATTGGATGTAATAATAATGGTAGAAAGTATGATTGATATGGATTTGATGTTCTTGTTCCACAGCCTGATTGTTATACAGTTTCTCCTATAAATGTCCAGCTTACAGATATTCCAGTGGTGTTTACATTTTCTTCCCAAACACAACATTTTGTGAGAGTTATACTTTCCAACTTTCAAGAATTACTAAATAGACCTATTCACCTTTACAGAATTTCAAATCAATCAATGCCTACAGGAAAAACAAAATTTTAAACGATATTGAAGTGTATGCCTTATACTATGTTATAACAAGATTACTTATAATAAAGAAAATCCAAATGTAAACTCAAAATTGTATGAATGCAATTTAATTTTGCAGACTGTGGAGCAATATACAGAAGAGATAAAAATTTCATTAAAAGCAAGGTTTACCCAACATCTCAGGTTGATGGAGAGCCAAATTATAAATACAGCTCTCTATCAAATTTTTCAGATAGTACATTTTGAAAAGAGAGAGAGAGTGGATTGAGACATTAAATGTTTTTTCTCAGTTGGCTAAATGGAAAATAATAATATTAGGACTGGGAGTGGGAGCTGGATCTCTCTCTCTCTCTCTCTCTCTCTATTTCTCCTAGGGCACGAAGTAGAAAATGGCCGACAGTGGGGTAACTCGCGTTGAAATCGTAATTGAGGAACTCCAAGCACTTGATGAACAGATTCAGAAACTCCTGTCCCGATGGAAATACCTGAGAAATCTGAACGCCCGGCTGTTGGATAAACCGTCCTTGCCATCTGGAACCGGCGAAACATCAACCCCGCGTTGTGCCGACCTCACCCAGCGTCTCAGGAGCGCGCCGCTGCTGACCTCGGTGGATTTCAGCTATGCAGGCGGGGGTTCAAGGCCGGAGCACCTCCATCGGCACAGGCGAGCATTTTATCTCAGAACCGGTTTGACCCTCTCCGCGTCCCCATTTCGCCTTCAGCACCTGGTGATGTATTAGTGGTAGGTGATTCCATCGTTAGAAACCTTAATGTCGCATGCCCTAATGCAAAATCGTTTGTTTCTTGTTTTCCCGGTGCTCGTGTCCGAGATGTAATGAAACGTGCGCCAGCAGTCTACGAAACACAAGGAGAGGGCAGTTGGATCAATCGTCTTGCATGCCGGTAAGCGATATAAGGCACCGACAATCAGAAATCCTGAAGGCTGACTTGCAGCTTTGATTAAAGACACGAAGGAGAGGACCCCATCGGCAAAGATCTTCGTTTCGGGTCCACTACCTCTCGTCAGACGATCCAACGAGTACTACAGTCGTCTGCTAGGGTTGAACAACTGGCTACAGGGTTTCTGCAAGAAGAAGGATGTCGGTTTCATCAACAATTGGAATCTCTTTTGGAAAGGCCACGTCTCTTCAAGCGTGATGGCCTGCATCCGAACAGTTTTGGCGCCGGGTCCTCTCCGAAAACATATCGAAGGTAATTCGTTTTTCTTGACTATCTATCTCTGCTCTTAACCCCTTCCGAAATAATACTGCTGTGCCAGGACATGATGAATGTTTAATAGAGTCTTCCGTTAAAGTGCACACCATTAATACTGTAATAAGCAATCTCAATGCACGTAGAAAACCTAGGAAATACGGCATAAACTCCAATAATCTAATTAAAATCACTATTTTAGAGGAACAATGTATTAAAACTATAAAACAGATCACAGATTAAACAAAAATATACACAGAGCGGCGCTAATAATAATAATTTAGTTCCTATTCCAAATAACAATAACACACATAGTACTCATCTCTGCACCTCCGAAACATTAAATATGGCACTATTAAATGTTAGAGCTTTAACTAACAAAACGTTTTTTATCAACGATCTTATTAGTGATAAAAAAATAGATCTTATTGCACTAAATGAAACATGGCTGAATTCAGATGCGCGCAGTTTTAATCGAATCTGCCTCCGGATTACAGTTTTACTCATGCAAACCGCCAGGGAAAAAGGGGGGGCGGATTGGCTAACATTTACTCGAGCCGATTAAAATGTAAAGATGTCAGTTTTGGTAAGTTCAAGTCCTTTGAGTATCTCGCCGTTGTTATTCATGGAGATTCTCAAGTTCTAGTACTATCCGTGTATAGACCTCCTAAATATAACGCGTCTTTTTTGAGGAATTCTCTGACTTAATGTCAATTTTAATTACTAACTATGACACACTCCTAATAGTTGGCGACTTTAATTTTCATATAGATAATCAGTGTGATCTAAAAGTAAAAGAATTTATGAACCTCCTGGATTCTTTTGATTTGAGACAACTCATAAATCAGCCTACACATAAAGCAGGTCATACATTAGACTTAGTGATTACTAAAGGACTGAAAGTTGATATAAAACAGATCATTGATATTGGTCTATCAGACCATTTTCTTCTACTTTTTAATATAGAAATAATGATAAAAACACTCATGAGAAGCATATTGTTAAAAAACGCTTCTTTGATTCGGCAGCAGCTTTAAAACTTACAAACATTTTAAGCAATCAGTCCGTTTATAGTGCCAGCTATAATAGCGAGGACAATGTAAATAGTAAGGTGGAAAGATTTAATTCTAAAGTGAGAGCTGCTGTTGACATAGTTGCACCTGAAAAGACAGTGAAAAAATCTTCTAGCATTGTATACCATGGAAGACCCAAAGAGTGTCTGATTTAAAGAGAACATGCCGTAGAGCTGAGCGTCAATGGAGGAAGACTAAACTTACTATCCACCACGAAATATTAAAAGTCAAAATAACAGAATACAATAACACTGTCCGTCTTGAGAGACGCTGCTATTTCTCAAGATTATAAATAACAATGCTAGTAATCCCAGAGTCTTATTTTCAACAATTGATCGCCTACTAAACCCAGGTAGCTCAAAGGAATGCCTCCTAAGTGCTTCCAGTGAAACCTGTGAGGCTGTCGCTGTATTTTCAATCAAAAATTAATGATATTAGAAATAACATAGTATATCTCCCCAACACTAAGGATCCCCTAAACCCCAACATCCTGTTATAAACAAATTAAACTCTTTCACTAGGATAGATTTACCTGATTTACAAAAAATAATCTCTCAATTAAAACCCTCCACCTCGTCCTTGACCCGATACCAACAAGGTTTTTCAAAGAAGTATCAGGCGTGCTAATTGATAATGTTCTTGACATAGTAAATTCGTCACTAGATACTGGGGTCTTCCCAGACTGTCTTAAGACTGCTGTAGTTAAACCCCTACTTAAGAAACATAATCTTGACCCTCGCTCTTGAAAATTTTAGACCCATCTCTAACCTGCCTTCTTAAGTAAAGTTCTGAGAAGGCAGTCATTATGCAGTTAAATGACCACCTAAATAAACATGCTATTCTTGATAAATTTCAGTCAGGTTTTAGAACAAATCACAGCACAGAAACTGCACTCGTTAAAGTAGTAAATGACTTGCGGGTAAATGCAGACAGAGGCCATTTATCTGTTCTCATCCTCTTAGATCTGAGTGCTGCATTTGACACCATTGATCACAACATTCTTAGAAATCGCCTTAGTCAATGGGTGGGCCTCTCTGGCAGTGTCTTAAATTGGTTTGAATCCTACCTGACAGGGAGAAAATATTTTGTTAGTTGTGGGAATTACAACTCAAGACACATGATATCCAATATGGTGTTCCACAAGGCTCTATCCTGGGTCCGCTGTTATTCTCAATCTACATGCTTCCGTTAGGTCAGATTATCTCAGGGCACAACGTGAGCTACCACAGCTATGCTGATGACACACAGCTGTAAATATCAATAGCACCTGATGACCCTGATTCTATTGATTCACTAACACAATGTCTGACTAGTATCTCAGAATGGATGAATAGTAATTTTCTCAAGTTAAATAAAGAGAAAACTGAAATTTTAGTGATCAGCAATAATGGATACAATGAGGCTATTAGAAATAAACTGGATACATTAGGATTAAAAGTCAAGACGGAGGTAAAAAGCTTAGGGGTGATTGTTGACTGTAATCTGAATTCTAAATCACATATTAATCAGATCATTAGGACAGCATTTTTCACTTAAGAAACAGTAAAGTTAGACCTCTTATATCACTGAAAGATGCTGAGAAATTAGTTCACGCGTTTGTTTTCAGTCGACTAGATTACTGTAATGCACTCCTCTCAGGACTACCCAAAAAGATATAAATCGTTTGCAACTAGTGCAGAATGCAGCTGCTAGAATCCTAACTAGGAAAAGAAAATCAGAACACATTTCTCCAGTTTTGATGTCACTACACTGGTTACCTGTGTCATTCAGAATTGACTTTAAAATTCTGCTTATGGTTTATAAAGCCTTAAATAATCTCGCCCCATCTTATATATCGGAATGTCTGACACCTTATATTCCAAATCGTAACCTCAGATCCTCAAATGAGTGTCTCCTTAGAATTCCAAGAACAAAACTTAAAAGAAGTGGTGAGGTGGCCTTCTGCTGTTATGCACCTAAAATCTGGAATAGCCTGCCAATAGGAATTCGCCAGGCTGATACAGTAGAGCACTTTAAAACACTGCTGAAAACACATTACTTTAACATGGCCTTTTATAACTTCATTTTAATCTAATTTAACTTAATCCTGATACTCTGTATGTTCAATTCATCATAACAACTATTCATGGTGGCTCTAAAATCGGTACTGACCCCTACTCTCTTTTCTGTTTCTTTTTCCGGTTTCTTTGTGGTGGTGGCCTGCGCCACCTCCACCTACTCAAAGCTTCATGATGCTCCAACAATGATGGACGGATTAAAAGCCAGAAGTCTACATGACCATCATCATCATCAAGCCCTTCCGTGAGAACCCTAAATCCAAAGAGGACTGTTTCATTTATGTTAGGTAGAATGCCCAGAGGGACTGGGGGTCTCATGGTCTGGAATCCCTACAGATTTTATTTTTCTCCAGCCGTCTGGAGTTTTTGTTTTTTCTGTCCCCCCTGGCCATTGAACCTTACTCTTATTCGATGTTAATGTTGATTTATTTTGTTTTATAATTATGTCTTTCATTTTTCTATTCTTTAATATGTAAAGCACTTTGAGCTACTGTTTGTATGAAAATGTGCTATATAAATAAATGTTGTTGTTGTTGTTAAAGAATACTTTCAGACTGTCACAGAGAAAGTGACTTTCCAGGATGCTGTGCTCCACCGAGACAGTCAATTAAGGATATGTTTATGCTCTGTCATAATTTGGCCCTCAAAAGGTGTAGAATGTAAATATTCAAGATTTTGGGAGATTGTAATTTTTTTTTTTTTTTTACTTATGTGGCATTTTTGGAAGAAAAACTGGAAGTTACTTTTGCTGCAGTAATGCTAAACAGTTCTGTAAGATCTGTAACATCAATTTGTTATATTTGTAAATCTTTAAATAAACAATTTTTTAAAGGAATGTGACATGCAAAAAACATATGTAAACAATCTGAACACAGTGTTTATTTAAACATAAACCAATAAAAGTAACAGTCCAATAAATGAACATATATATATATATATATATATATATATATATATATATATATATATATATATATATATATATATATATATATATATATATATATATATATATATATATATATATATATATATATATATATATATATATATATATACACACAGTTTCCAAAATATAACTATTATATAAATATAATTATTTCAAATATCAATATATAAAACTCAATAAGAACAAAATAGAAATGTGAAGTATAAATAGTTTGCACCTTTCAATTAACAATTACTTTTGCAAAATATTCATGAGTTTATAAAACTACTCATATGAAGCCATCAGTTGCTTTATGTCCTTTACAAGTTTTTTAGCATCTGGTTGTGGATGCTGCAGAAGGAACTGTTCCAGGTACCCACAAAACGCACTACACACGTCTGGTGCTTTCTCACTTTTGTTTTGCAGGCGAGACAAAGTCTGCAGAATAGTGTTGCTCAACTGCCGGTGGAGGCACATGTATTGTGCTTGGTCCTGGGATTTCCTGGTTGCTTGTCTGTAACCATAATAAAAAATACAATTTATTTCTATCAACAAACTGTACTGACTGCAACATGGGGGCAAAAAATATTTGGAGACAATATACCTTTACATTTATATTTTGTCCAGCAACTTTAAAATAGTTTCCCACATTTCTTTTGCATTTCCAGTTGGAGCACAGGTGGGTGAAGTGACCTGATTTGGGTCAACACAGTATCAGTGTCATTGAACGTCATTGATTGACGTTCAGACCCACAGCGACACACTGCATATATACACAACTTGTGTAAATATCATTTATTTTTTAACAACGTGATGCTTTATAAGAATAGTATACATGAAGAAAACAGAGTAAACAGAAAATTGCTCCGTGATTAGGTAAATCACATTAACGTAAAATATGCTATATTATTTTTATATATTAAATACAAAGTTTTAACACCGCAGTATCGAAATTTGTGTTGGTTGTACGATGGCTGACAAAGTTATGAAGCCATGCGAGACGCTTGACGATCTCAGGACAAAACGCGGAATCAGCCGAATCGGCACTTCTTTTCCCGGCCATTTTCCACCTTGCACGAACGTATCTGTTCCTAATTTGTTTCCACTTCGTCTTGCATGTTTCAATCTCTGCTTCCAAAGACATGGCAATTTGATGACAGCTGTTCTGGCAAGCGTGTTTGTCACTGTGGAGAGGGGTTGTAACATCATATAGATATTTTCTCACCTCCTCTATTAAATCTTCCTCAAACCGTTCAGTCATGTTGATTAAACAAAAACTCTGACGTCACGTTCCAAATTGAACACAGCGCCCTCCGACTTTTTGCTGGTACTGCAACTCGCGCACGCATCGCGTTAATTTGAGGACCTGCTCAGAGGACGCGTGAAATGAACGCTGGGAATGCCTGGCAGCCATGATGCGGGCACATACGCGTTCTGAGCGTGAAGTATAAATGAGCCCTTACACCCCTCACGTGGACTTTTCACTAGTGATGGGCCGCTTGATACTCAGGTTTCGACACTTTGTCGAGCTTTCGAAGCATCGCTTCGTGGCTTGCTTCAAATGCGCCCGTCCAGTGATTGAGTCATGCTAGCGCAATGACGTCATTGATATCTGCGCAGTCAGCAGTCGATTTGGTCAGCCACTAGTCTGCTGAAGTGCTTTGGCTCAAACCATAAAAGCGGGTGTCTGTACTAAAGCGATAAGGTGCGCTAACACGAGTTCAAATCCTAGTTGGGGCATGGATATGTTGAAATAAGGGTTTTGTATTAAACAGTTAAGTAGTACTTGTCTGAAAGTTAAATATATTTTGGAGACATTATGAACGATTTACATGGGGCTCCTTTTTCCTTGGTGTGGAATCGTGTCCACCAAGAATCAGTAACAAATTGATGAGCATATTTTGCGTAAGGTAGCACGTATTATAACAATCCAGAATCTATTCTACCCCATGTCGATCATATCACAGAGGCTAAGAAATGCTTCACTAAAGCCGACGTGGTTATTACACCAGTATATGCGCAAGACATTCCTCATTAAACGTTTTTACTATTCAGTAATTCCCAGATCTGTTGCCGATTTGTATTATTGATTTCCATAAAGCAATGTGAGTAAAAGCGTGTGCTGTGCCATCAACAGTGTCTTGGATTTCTGCGTTAATGAGACAAAAAGATGTAAAGAAACATTTCCTCTACATACGTGTCCAATAATAGTAAACTTGCAAGAACGAGAAAAAGCACAAGATGGGAATATTCATGACAAGAGCCTGGGCATCAGGATGAGAATGTGCCTTGTCACGCATTACGTGAGCTCGTCTGCCATCCCTCACTTACACTGGCACACGTTACACTTGGGGGCAAATGCGATGGAGAATACTAACAATGTACACCTTCAGAAGTGGAATAAATCGACTGTATAAGTAGAACATTTCAGATAAACGATGAATTTTATAAATCGTAAACAATGCAACATAACTATTATATGTGTTGTTACTTTTTATTTACAGTATACTCAAACTTTACATATCTACATGAGAAAGGAACATAGGTAATATGTTTATAATCATTCTCACTAAAATACACTGTCAAAATATATTAGTGAGCAAATTGAGACAGATTGGCCTTTAGGAAATATAAAAAAGCGTGTGCGCTGTCATTTAGGACACAATGCATTGTTAACGTGACGCACTCTCTACTGACGCGATGTCACGAAAAAAGAAACAGCGCAGTCCATGCTAACTCAAATCCTCCTTGATGTTTGACCTTATGATTAATTGTCAATATCAAATCAATAAAGTCATTTTGAGAAGATGACAAGTCTACTATAGTCAGTTCAATTAACGCTCCTTTTAAAAAGTTTGTTTATACATAATATAAAACAGAATCTCAATGATACGGGACTCGCGAGTAGTAACGAATATGTGACACTGAGAAATTATAATTCCTAATAACGGGATCAAGTAAAAACTACGACTTCCTATAACGGACACTGTAAATGTAGGTATTTCAATAAATAATTTAGGAGGCTTGTGTGTGCATTTCAATATCGATTTAACTACGTAGGCCACCTGTTGTACTATAAACGGTAGCTCAAGCAGCACTTAACAGTAAATAGTGTAACAGGACAACAACTGACTGAAACGAAGATGCTGCGCCACAACAATAAAGGTTCACACTGTCGTTCTGCATGTTTAGAAGGCGCTGGTTGGCTGAAGCTGTTTATAGCGAATTGTCCCAAGTTGGAAGTGCCGTATAGCGATCAGAAACAAAAAGACACATTTAGGCATAATGGACAGTAGTTTGTTTTTCTACAATACAAATTCAGTACGACAACAGGGTCTCCAAACACACAAATATGAAGCTTATTACATTTTACAATGAAACTCTTTACATACACAATATAATTAGGGGCGTGTGCCACCTGCCCGACTACGGTGGTCCAACCTTCCCTCGATAGCTCGATTCGCTCGCTATCCGTCCAAGCTTGTTAAATGGAGGAATAGAAAGAAAAACTTTCACAAGACGAAAAAATTATATTTATAGATGATGTATACTATATGACGTACGGTTTTGAACAAAATTAAAGTGTTCCATAAAAGGTTGCACAATTTACCTAATCTTTTCATATATATAAAGTTGATATATGACAATATATCTTTGACACTATGTATCAGACAAAGGAAATCGCAGCAATCCACAAGAACAATAATTCTCAGCAACTACCTGAATTGTAGCTTAACCATATCAACTGAAATGTGTAATGTCAATACGAATTACAAAATATAACTAGAGAGTTAAGTGTCAGATAGACTCTCAAAATATAGAGGTCAATGCCTTTAAGTGTGCTGAGGCTTCACAAAGATTCAGTAACCAGTGACCATGTCTGCTCGAAGCCCTGTCATGATCCAATCTCGGTACTACGCATGTCTGCTCTGTGCTTCCAACCGCAATGCACGGTGGAAGGACATTTCCACTTTTATGTCAGCTTACTGCTTCGACCTGAGAGAGTTAGGAAGTTATATTAATTACATTACACTGCATATTCCACCACCAGGTTACAAAATTTCAACAGAGTTGTGATTGGTGAAACGAATCTTTCTGGATCATCAACACAACTGAAATTATTGTGCAGTACATTACTTAGTGTCAAAAAATAAAACAACAAATTTTGCATATTAAAATGCTGAATATTAGAATGCATAAGAACAGCTGTACTAATACGGTTCAAAACTTCCTTCACCATAATACTCTGGCTGTTCTCATAAATATTCTAGTCTCTGTATTGCACTGCCTCACTTCTATAGTAAAGAGTGTTATACGTTTATTCACTGCATATACAAATACATATACATATAGTATATAGTCATATAATGTTATATAGTGTTAAATTTTATACACTTTTTTGTTTGATATTCTAGATGTTCTATTTACTGCCCTATATGTTGTTTTTATACTGTTTGCTACGATATCACCGTTTCAGTCTCTTCTCATAAATATTCCTTTTCTTCCTCAGGTTCATTATTACTGCATTAATGTTCAAGATGTCATTCAGTCAGTCATTGTCCAACCTGCTATATCCTAACACGGGGGGTCTGCTGGACCAATCCCAGCCAGCACAGACTGCAAGGCAGGAAAAAATCCCGGGCAGCGTGCTATCCCACCGCAGGACACACACACACACGTGAACACATGCAAACACACACACACACACACACACTAGGGACAAGTTAGGATCGCCAAAGCACCTAACCTGCATGTCTTTGCACTGTGGGAAGAAACCAGAGAACCCAAAGGAAACCCACGCAGACATGGAGACAGCATGCAAACTCCACACAGGGAGCAGCCGGGAAATTAACCTAGGTCTCCTTACTGTGAGGCAGATGCATCTAATGAAAATGTGTCTTGTTTCATGTGCATGATGAAACCGTAGATCAGGGGTGTCAAATTTTTTCGGCTTGCGATCTACTTTTAAAATGACCAGGTCGAAATGATCTGCCTACATTAAAAATTATATATAGTACAGCCGAATAATGCAGTCAAGGAGTTTTTGAATTCAGCCGAGTGAAAAATGACGGCTGTCCGATTAACTGTGACTTTAGTTCCCTCACCTTTCTCTTTCTCAGATCATTTTTTGGAAGGACGTCAGTTTCGTAGTTTTTATGAACAGTTTGAAAGTGCCTTTCCACATTTTCCTTCTTTGGAATAACAATACCCTCCCCAAACAATTTTTTTTTAAATCCCTTCTTTAGTCCATATAAATTGGAAGGCTAACTAGATCACTTAAACAGCCTGAGTTTTGTAGTAGCTCATGCGTTTGATCGTGCGGGATGACCAGTGTGTTAGAAGAGAAGCGATCTAAGACTGGTGCCCAGCTGCTGAAAGTTCATCATGTGCCATGCTTTGCCCATACCCTGAATCTGGTAGTAAAGAAGGCAATTGACCAGACACCCAAGCTCCAGGAAATTCGCCAAAAAGCAAGGAAAATTGTGTCTTTGTTCAGGTCAAGTTGCAATACTAAGGAAAAACTATCAGAGATGCAGCAGCTAATGGGCAGGCCAGTGCAGAAGGTGGTTCAAGAAGTGGACACCAGATGGAACAGCACTTACGATATGCTGCAGCGTCTGTATGATCAACGTGAGGCAGTTGGTGCTGCCCTCTCTAATTTAAATACAGAGGTTGTTCCCTTAACAAGTGGGGAGAATGATATTAGTGAATGCCTGACCCTCCTCCTTCCACTAAAACATGCAACAACTGAGATGTCTGCAGAAAAAAAGGTGTCGGCATCAAAAATGATCTCACTATATCGCATGTTGCAACACACAATCTCAAAGAAGAGTACCAAGGTGACCAGGGAGGAGTCCAATTAGGTAAGCTGCAATGATCCAAAAACATTTTTGTACAATGAATAGTTGTGTCCCTTTAATAACATTGATTATTGCTATTTTCTGTCTTAGGTGTGCATCTGAAGGAAAGCTAACGCTCCAGATACTATGCGCTGGAATCCATCCGGGTTTTGGCCTTGGCTACGCTGCTGGACCCAAGATTTAAAAGTATTGGCTTTGGCAATCCAGACCGTGTCAGAGAGGCTGAGAAACAACTCACCTTGGAATGCGCATCCCTAATGCGGTCCTCTCCAGACAGTGCGCACGTGACACCCCAAGGTGATTTTTGTATGGAATCTTTTTTTGGTATTTGATACATTTTAATGTGTACTGTGAATAAAACCATGTACTCTTTGATTCTTTCAAACAGAGCCACAGCCTTCAACATCAGCCCTGGCCCCATCCTTGGAAGCAGCATTTCCCACAGACAATCTATGGCAACTTTTGGACTTGCGTGTTTCCGAGGCTCAAAGAGTCCACAGTGCCACTGCAGATGCCACTGTGGAGGTGAAGAGATACCTAACGGACGCTTATCTTGGTAGACAAGAAGATCCACTCCTGTATTGGAAGGAGAGAATAACCATTTACCCTAATCTTTATCAGCATGCCATAAAGTGTCTGTCTGCCAGCAACGTCTGTTCCCAGTGAACGCATTTTTTCCAAAGGCTGGGGAAGTCCTCTGCAAAAAAAAAAAGGAGTCGCCTGAAGCCCAGCACAGCAGAACAAATTATTTTTCTAAATAAAAATGACTAAAACCGCTGCACTCGCCAACTTTATTGCAAGCTTCCCAGGTCAAAGTTCTTGAGGATCCACATCCTAGTGATACTCAACTCAATTTTTTGGGTTATTGCAAACTATGTCTTTATTAAAACTTAATTTGAAATATCAAACTGGCTGAGTCTTTTTTCTTGTTTTTTGCAGGATGTGCAACACATCGACTTTGCATTGTCCAGATTTGTTTCCCATAGTGACACATTTCTTTATGTTCTACAAAGATTGGGACTATTCTAAAATTCAACGCAGAAGTTATTTTAATAAAACTCGTGCATAACTGATGATAAAGGAAACTATAATGAATTGCCATGGGGTTATTTCAATTAAGCACCACGGTATTGCATTATACTGTATGTAAACGTACTTTAGTGCAAATTTAAGAGCATTTCACATTGGACTATTGGCAGCGTAATGTATTGTGGCTACAGTATTACTGTTTTTACTAGCAATTCTTCTAGTCATTGCAAAATTTGGAGTGATAGTGATGGACCAATCGCATTTCCACGAGGTGTAGTCTAGTTTGAGTTTAATTCAAATACTGATAAATGCTGGTTTTACATTGGAATTAAAATAGGAATGTACATTGTGCGGATTAAATTTCCGATTCGGAGTCTAACACCATCCAGGGCAGGCTCCTGTCTTCAGGTTTTCAAGGAGCATTGTCACATAATCGGAACAATCTCTATCAAACGCATCAGGCAGCGGAAAGCTGCAATCCCCAACAGATGCTGACCAGGTTTGTTATCGAACACGAGAGCTGGCGCTGTGCGACTGGCGCAATTGTTCAAGCCACCGTTACGCATACGTTAGGCGCCTGCACTGATCACAGTTGTTTAGAAGTAAACATATATAGTCAACGTTGACCCGATTACTGCAACAGAATTGCTTGCTAAGCGTATGCCGAGTTACAATGTTTGACATTTATTGCCAGTTATAATTTTGACTTCAAAGATGTCTATCACAACTTCATAGACATTCAGTTTTCGTCTGCAATGCTCTGATAAGACTTTGAACTGTTAAATGTGCTACTAATACAAATGGCCAGGAGGGGTCACTAGAGAGGTGTGTCAAATGCTTCGAAGCTTCGATACGATTTCCGACACAATTGCTTCAAACGTTTTGATGCTTCGTGAGGCTTCACTCCGCCCAACACTACTTTTCACACTTCTGCCATCCAAGAGAAGATAGTGCAGCATCAGAACCAGATCTGCCAGGCTGCAGGAGAGTTTTTACCCCCAAGCTGTTAGACTCCTTAACACCAGGCTGCCCCCTGGGACCTTTCACACAGCCTCAACCACCTCTAAAAAAACAGAACTTTTATACATGTGAGCCACTGTCCTGTAAAGACGAGTGTGCAGGTAGAAAAGAACTGAAAATCTCATACTGACCTTTAAGGATTTGGTCACTTTTTATCCTTCTGCTATGAAACATTCTGACCTGTCATTGTTTACACACGTCTTAGACAACTATGATCATACACTAATCATTTCAGTATTATCTATATCCATTTTATATTTATTATATTACATATCATGCACATCAATATTGATGCCACTTATTTGTCCTATCTTTGCACAATGTCTTGTCTTACTTGTGTTTTAATTTTTAAATTTTAATTCTATTTTTAATTTATTATTTGTACGTCATGTTGTTACACAGGGGCGGCAGGGTGGCGCAGTGGTAGCGCTGCTGCCTCGCAGTTAGGAGACCCGGGTTCACTTCCCAGGTCCTCCCTGCGTGGAGTTTGCATGTTCTCCCCTTGTCTGCATGGGTTTCCTCCGGGCACTCCGGTTTCCTCCCGCAGTCCAAAAACATGCAGGTTGGGTGGATTGGCGATTCTAAATTGGCCCTAGTGTGTACTTGGTGTGTGGGTGTGTTTGTGTTTGTGTGTGTGTCCTGTGGTGGGTTGGCACCCTGCCCAGGATTGGTTCCTACCTTGTGCTGGCTGGGATTGGCTCCAGCAGACAACCCCCCCGTGTTGTTACACAATTTCGTCTATCTTTATATTTGTATATGGTTGAGATGACAATAAAGTTCACATTGACTTTTGACTTTTTAACAAAGCTCAGTTATAAACAACTGCCAGCTTAGAAAACCAATACTATATTGTGCATTTTTTTTTTGCTAGGTTAATCTCATTTCATTCTTGTATGTTGCTTTATTAATCATTTTTATTTGGGTCTGAAACTGTAGCCATTCACAAAACTTCCTCTCTTTTTCTGTAAAATCTTTCAAAATACATGATTTTTAATACCATTTAAAGCTTAAAGGATAAGTGAGATGTATGCATTCAAAAACATTCTCTGAAACTTACAGGAAAAAAAAAAAAGAAACCGATGCATTTCATAATAGTAAACATTTAAACTTTACTTCAGAAGAGTAAGCAGACACCACATATCTCCAAGTATAAAGCAGACACACATTATATACATAAATAAAATAAATAAAGTGTTCTCATGTGTTTTTGAACAAAAAAAAAAAAAAAAAAAAAAAAAAAAAAATTATGTCCCCCCAAATATTTGAGACAACTTTATCTGTTGAATATCTTTCTATTTCTCAAGGCTGAAGATTCTGCCTAGGTAAATTAAAGTTGAATTAGAGAAAAAACGGACTTTTCTTGATTTTAATTTGAAACATCTTTCTATCCTTTATAAAAAAAAAATTAAAATACACAGCACAACCTAAACTTCAGGGAGGAAAAAAAAAAATCTCCCACAAATGTGACTGAGCTCTTAAAATTCTATCCTAAAAGTTCTGACCCTTTGCTAGTAAAAGCAGCTTTAAGATTGCAAGGCCTCTGGAAGGCTTCTTATAGTCTAAGTGGGCGGAGCTCAGGTGTGTCAGTAATCAGTTAATTAGGTCACCTAATTAAGACAGGTGATGTTTATACCCTTTTCTAAAACCAGTTTCTTTTAAAGTTATTTAAATATGGACTCCAAACTAAGGCATTCTTTAGTTTTAAAAGAATTTAGAGAGCTTTTCAACATCCTCTAAATGTTTTTCTCAAGTGTCAAGCAAGTGAATTTGTGTAATAATCTGTTGAAAGCATGATAAAATTTATGTAATCTATACTAGCTCATATATTTTTAATTGAAGTAAAACAGATACATTAAAAAAAGGGTATTCCTTTAAAAACATCTTCAAAATTATTATCCGCTTTACCGTGACCGTCTTTCATGTTTAGCGACTGTTGGCCATGTGCGATCAAGCACCTTTCACTTTCTTATGTTATATAAATGTTATAAGAGTCTTCTTTGTATTTTATTGGACATTTCTCCCACAAACATTTTCTGAAATTTTACACACCTCATAATGAGATAGATAGATACTTTATTAATCCCAAGGGGAAATTCACAACTGTGTATGCAGTTACTTGTCTCCACTGTCTCTTTTCTGTAATTAAATTTTTTGTTCCTGTCCTGAAATTCATAAATACGTAATTTTCTTAAAGGATAGGTTTGATATTTTTCAATTTTAAGTTATTTCTTCACAAGAGAAAGAGAGCAGGCCTAATCTATACCTAACCTATCCTCTCAATCTTTATAATTATAACTACCAACGTAATAATATTCTGCATGGCAACAACTCTAGGGGAAATAGGAAATTAAGACTAAAGCTGTCTCACTTCCAGTTAAGACTATAAAATGACATCAAAAACTCAAAATCACTGTCTCCATGATGGGACAGTTAACTTCGTAAGCTGGAATGTTAAAGGCCTGAATCACGAATTAAAGAGAAAGAAAGTACTTTCTCACCTAACAGGTCTAAATGCTAAAATAGTATTTTTACAGGAAACCCACTTAATAAGCAAGGATCAGTTCCAGCTGCAAAAAGACTGGACTGGCCAATTGTTCCATTCTAGTTTTACAAAGAAAGAAGCATCAGATGTAGTATTGGATCCTGAAGGGAGATATGTAATGGTCATGGGAGACTTATCTAACTGTAAAATGATTTTGATGTTTATGCACCTAATGTTGATGATAAGGAATTTATACAAAATTTATTTGCATCCATTCCCAACCTGAACACTCATAAAGTTATAATGGCTGGGGACTTTAATTGTGTTCTAAATCCACTTTTAGATAGGACTTCCTCCACAGGGGGAACGGCATCTAACACCGCAAAGATAATTACAAAGTTTATAACTGATCACAACTTATCAGACCCCTGGAGGTTTTTAAACCAAATTCAAGAACATATTCTTTTTACTCACCAGTACATCATTGCTATTCAAGGATCGATTACTTCTTTATAGACAATAACTTCTTGCCTAAGATTAAATCTTGCAAATACGATGCTCTTGTTATTTCTGACCATGCACCTATGATCTTGGAGCTAAAATTACTAAGCCCCATACACTCACCCCGCAGATGGCGCCTCAACCCGCTTCTATTAGCTGACGAGAATTGTACTGAATTTATATCCAAACAAATCAAATTCTTTTTAGAGACAAATACATCCCCCGAGATCTCTGCAGGAATATTCTGGGAAACTCTTAAGGCCTTCTTAAGAGGACAGATTATCTCATATCTTTCCCACAGAAATAAATCCGAGGCCAAGAAAGTAGCAGAGATAAAAAGTGAAATTATTAAATTAGATAAAGAACACGCCAGACTACCAAGCGAGACTCTACATAGGAGAAGACAGGCTCTACATTCGGAATTAAACCTCTTGACAACTAAAGAAACTGAACAACTAATCTACAAATCCAGACATCATTACTATGAATATGGGGAGAAAGTTAATAAGCTTTTAGCTCAACAAATTCACAAGTAAGAAGTGCGCAACGCAATCTCGGTAATCAATAACACGAACGGAGATAAAATCATCGAACACAAAAATATGCACACTTTCAGAGACTACTATAAATCCCTATATACTACTGAGTTTAAGGAAGACAATACACAATCTAATGCATTTCTGGATACATTACAGATACCACAAATAGACTCTTCTAGTGTGGAGGAACTTGATAAACCTCTGGCGTTATCAGAATTACTAGATGCTATAAAGTCACTTCAAGGCGGGAAAGCAGCAGGCCCTGATGGCTACCCTGCAGAATTTTACAAGAAATTCTCCACTCTGCTAGCTCCCCTCCTATTAGCAACATTTACAGAAGCCAGAAATAACCAATCTCTTCCACAAATCTTTCGCCAAGCACTAATCACTGTCTTTCCAAAACAAAATAAGGACTTATTACAATGTGCATCATACAGACCAATTTCACTTCTGAATAACGACGTTAAAATACTCTCTAAAATCTTAGCCAGAAGGAAGGAGAAAGTGCTCCCCTCGGTAATATCAAATTTCAAACTGGATTTATTAGGGGCCGGCACTTATCTTCAAATCTTCGACGCCTGTTTAATGTAATATACTCAACAACTAAATCAAACACCCCAGAAATATTATTATCATTGGATGCAGAAAAAGCATTCGACATGATTGAATGGAAATACCTTTTTACTATACTGCTCAAAAGAAATAAAGGAACACTTTTTAATCAGAGTATAGCATAAGGTCAATGAAACTTATGGGATATTAATCGGATCAGTTAAGTAGCAGAGGGGGTTGTTAATCAGTTTCAGCTGCTGTGTTGTTAATGAAATTAACAACAGATGCACTAGAGGGGCAACAATGAGATGACCCACAAAACAGGAATGGTTTAACGGGTGGAGGCCACTGACATTTTTCCCTCCTTATCTTTTCTGACTGTTTCTTCACTAGTTATGCATTTGGCTACAGTCAAGTGTCACTACTGGTAGCATGAGGCGATACCTGGACCCTACAGAGGTTGCACAGGTAGTCCAACTTCTCCAGGATGGTACATCAATATGTGTCATTGCCAAAAGGTTTGCTGTGTCTCTCTGCACAGTCTCAAGGGCATGGAGGAGATTCTAGGAGACAAGCAGTTACTCTAGGAGAGCCGGAGAGGGCCATAGAAGGTCCATAACCCATCAGCAGGACCAGTATCTGCTCCTTTGGGCAAGGAGGAACAGGATGAGCACTGCCAGAGCCCTACAAAATGACCTCCAGCAGGCCACTGGTGTGAATGTTTTTGACCAAGCAACCAGAAAGACTTCATGAGGGTGACCCAAGGGCCCCATGTCCTCTAATGGGCCCTGAGCTCACTGCCCAGCAGCATGCAGCTCGATTGGCATTCGCCATAGAATACCAGAATTGGCAGATGCACCACTGGTGCCATGTGCTTTTTACAGATGAGAGCAAGTTCACCCTGAGCATGTGACAGAAGTGAAAGGGTCTGGCGAAGCCATGGAGAACATTATGCTGCCTGTAACATCATTCAGTATGAGCAGTTTGGTGGTGGGTTAATGATTGTCTGGGGAGGCATATTCATGGAGGGTCACACAGACCGCTACAGGCTTGACAAAGGCACCTTGGCTACCATTAGGTATCAGGATGAAATCCTTGGACCCATTGTCAGACCCTATGCTGGTACAGTGGCTCCTGGTGCACGACAATTCCTGGCCTCATGTGGTGAGAGTATGCAGGCAGTTCCTGGAGGATGAAGGAATTGATACCATTGACTGGCCACCACACTTTCCTGACCTAAATCAAATAGAACACCTCTGGGACATTATGTTTTGGTCCATCCGATGCCACCAGGTTGCACCTCAGACTGCCCAGGAGCTCAGTGATGCCCTGGTCCAGATCTGGGAGGAGATCCCCCACAACGCCATCTGTCATCTCATTAGAAGCATGCACCGATGTTGTCAGGCATGTATACAAGAACACAGGGGCCATACAAAGTGCTGCATACAATTTTGAGTTGCTGCAATTAAATTTGGGCAAAATGGACTAGCCTGCCACATAATTTTTTCACTCTGATTTTTGGGGTGTCTTTGAATTCAGGGCTCTGTAGGTTGATCATTTTCATTTCCATCAAACGATGTGGCATCCTTTCGTTCCTAACACATTACCCAGTCTATATCAGTATAGATATCCAGGAGGATTTCTTTTTCCCATTGAGATCTGATGTGTTTTCAATGTGTTCCTTTAATTTTTTTGAGCAGTTTATATCAAGCAATTGTCAAGCAAAAAAATGTCAAGTTGAGTTCTGAATTTCCCTAACATACACTTTCCATCACAATATTGGTAGTTGGTAGTTTGTTTCATGTGTCTCCAGTTTTCTAACAGGTTTCTAATTGTATCCCCATTTCCACAAGTACAGTCCTCTGGACCACCACCATGCCAATGTACCAAATATTGGATTCTAGATCCTCAAAAATCTAGAATTGTTTGAACTTCAAATTCTCATTCTCTATTGACTTGAATAGAATGAGAAAGACATTTAGCAGTAAAATATAGACTAATATAGACCAGCTTAAATGAGTAAACATAAAATCAGAGTGAATCCTAAGATGTGCAGGTAAGACCACCCGGTAAGTCACTGGATCAACAAAGTTAATCACAGAATATGGATCAATTAAATGAGTTTATGAGATGGAACCCTTAGTGTAGCCGCCAAAGTATAAGGCGAGATCATGCACTGGTAAAACGCGTGCTGAAAGAAATTTCTCAGTCCAAAAGTTTGTTTTTAAAAATATTTAATGAAAGTTAAAAGCAAACAATCCACACAATAATAAAGAAAAATGCTTTTTAAGTCTTGACTCACTTGATCAGATTGTCAGTTAAATTCTGTATGGTCCAGATGATATATTACAGCCCAGTTTTAAACAAAGAATTTTCTAAAAACAAAAATCGCGGCCCATGATCTGATATAACTCGCTGAGGGAATCTGGAAAAATATATATTTTTTCTTTGGCCCAAATTTGAGTTGCCCATTCAATGGTACTCAGCTTGAAGATGTTAAGCAAATATTCATGAGCCATATTGAAATAGTTGAACAATTGGATGAAAAAGCAGTGGCTGCAAAATCAGAATGCAAAGTGCTCGTGGACAAACTGGCAACACTGGAAGATAGATACACAAGAAATAACATCAGATTTGAAGGTCTTCCTGAAAAATAGGGAAGTTCAATCCCAGTGAAAATCATAGCTAAACTATTCTCTAAAATTAATGGAGTGGAATCGAACATCGAGATCTCTGCAGCCTATCGCATATGTACTGAAAAGCTTAATTATTTGTTTCAAGAAACTACAGGTCAAACAAAACTGCATGGTCCTTCTCAGACAGAAAGACAAAATTATTTTTGATAATACCTGCATTTGTATTTTCCCAAATTTCTCAACTGCTAAACACGCCGCATTCTACAGCATTAAAAAGCATCGACGTAGAGCTAAAAACACATACAGCCTCTTGTACCCTGCCAAACTGGGGGTGGAGAGAAAGAGAGCAATGCTATCCCTTTATACACCAACAACTGTTAGTGACAACATAACAATAGGTTTCATAGCTGTATTACTTGGCAATAATGTGAAATCTATGTCAGTTATCATATGTACAATGTATTGACTTAACCTAAGAATGCAAAATGTCAACAAAAGTTCAGAAGACGTATTTCCAATGCCAAATATTGAACTTTGTGAGTTGGAATGTCAAGGGTCTCAATCATGAATTAAAGAGAAAGAGAGTACTCTCTCACTTAACAAGTCTAAATGCCAAGGTAACATTTTTACAGGAGACTCACTTATTAAGCAAGGACCAGTTTCGGTTGCAAAGAGATTGGTCTGACCAAATTTTTCACTCTAACTATACAAAGAAAACTGGTGTGTGGGAATCTTAATACAAAGAACTATCTCAGTTTGCAGTGTCAGATGCAATATCTGATTGTGATATGTCATGGTGATGAGCAGTTTATCTAATACTAAAATGATTTTGATTAATATCTATGCACCTATCTCTAATGTGAACACTCACTAAATTATAATGACCAGAGACTTGAATTGTGTTTTAAATCCAGACCTGGATAGATCCTCAGATACAATAACACAAAATACTACAAACATAATTACACAGTTTGTAACAGATCATAACATCTGACCCATGGAGGTTCTTAAATCCTAATCTAAGAGCATACTCCTTCTTACCCATGCATCATTGTTACTCAAGAATTGTTTATTTCCTCATAAACAATACATTTTTGCCCACTATCAAATCTTGTAACTACAACGCTATAGTTATCTTTGACAATGCCCCTCTGATCATGGAACTTAAATTACTGCATCCTACACACTCATGTTGTAGTTGGCGTCTTAACCCCCTGTCATTAGCTGATGAGAATTGTACAGAATTCATATCCAAGCAAATTGATTATTTTTTTGAGGCAAAGGCATCCTCAGAGGTCTCAGCAAGCATAATCTGGGAAACTCTGAAGGCATTTTAAGAAGACAGATTATTTCATATCATTTGCACAAAAATAAAGTTGTTATTCAGTGAAATCAGCAGAATACATCTAGAATACACCAGATGTCCAAAAGAGGCACTCTATAGGAAAAAGATGGGTTTTGCAATCACAGTTTAACCTCTTGACTGCTAAAGAAACGGAACAGCTCATTTTTAAATCGCCACATCATTATTGTGAACATGGAGAAAAGGCCAATAAAATCTTAGCCCGACAAATCCACAAGCTGGAAGTCCGTAATGCAATAACAATAGTCAACAATACAGATGCAGAAAAAACTATTGACCACAAAAATATAACTGACACATTTAGAAATTGTTTCAAGTCCTTATATTCTACTCAGTTTAAAGAAGATAAGACACAATCTAATGAGTTTTGTGATTCATTACAGATACCACAACTAGATATGCTTAGTGCTGCAGAACTGGATAAACCTCTGACAATTTCAGAATTACTAGATGCTATAAACTCACTTGAAAATAGGAAAGCAGCCAGCCCTGATGGCTATCCAGAGAAATCTTATAAAAAATTCTCAAAAAAGTTAGCTCCACTATTATTAGCAATGTGTATAGAACCTAAAGGCAAAAAAAAAAAAATCCCTCAAACTTTTCACCAAGCATTAACTACCATCTCTCCTAAGAAGAACAAGGACCTGCTACAATGTGCACCATACAGACCAGTCTCTAACCTGAATAACAATGTTAAGAAACTCTACAAAGTTCTATCAAGAAGGAATGAGAAAGTTCTTCCTTCTGTAATAACACAAGATCAAACAGGATTTATTAAAGGCAGACACTTCTACTTTTCAACATTTGTTTAGTATAACATATTCACCACATTGCACAAATTTCGGTTTGGCCCAAACATATGTGCATGGATCAAATTACTTTATACTAGTTCAGAAACTTCAGTTTGTATTAACAACATTATTTCAGATAACTTCAAATTAATGCTGGATACTCTACATGGATGCCCCTTATCACCTTTGCTCTTTGCAATTGCCATTGAACCATTAGCTGTATACTCTCGAAATGCATCAGAGATAAAGGGGATTTTCAGAGAAGGACTTGAAGAGAAGTCCTCCTTGAACCGTCACCTTATCGTGGTGGAGGGGTTTGCGTGTCCCAATGATCCTAGGAGCTATGTTGTCCGGGGCTTTATGCCCCTGGTAGGGCCACCCAAGGCAAACTGGTCCTAGGTGAGGGATGAGACAAAGAGCGGTTCAACAAACCTCCAATGATGAGTGAAACCTTTGGACGACGTTTTCCCTTGCCCGGACGCGGGTCACCGGGGCCCCCCTCTGGAGCCAGGCCTGGAGGTGGGGCTCGATGGCGAGCGCCTGGTGGCCGGGCCTGCACCCATGGGGCTCGGCGGGCACAGCCAAGAGGTAACGTGGGTCCTCCTCCCCATGGGCTCACCACCTATGGGAGGGGCCAAGAGGTTGGGTGGTGGCCGAAGGCGGGACCTTGGCGGTCTGATCCTCGGCTACAGAAACTGGCTCTTGGGACGTGGAATGTCACCTCTCTGAAGGGGAAGGAGCCTGAGCTAGTGCGCAAGGTCGAGAGGTTTCGGCTAGATATAGTCGGACTCACCTCGGCGCACAGCTTGGACTCTGGAACCAATCTCCTTGAGAGGGGCTGGACTCTCTACCACTCTGGAGTTGCCCCCGGTGAGAGGCGCCGAGCAGGTGTGGGCATACTTATTGCCCCCCGACTCGGAGCCTGTGCATTGGGGTTTACCCCGGTGGACGAGAGGGTGGCCTCCCTCCGCCTTTCGGGTGGGGGGAAGGGTCCTGACTGTTGTTTGTGCGTATGCGAACAGCAGTTTGGAGTATCCACCCTTTTGGAGTCTCTGGAGGGTTGCTAGAGGGCATACCTTCTGGGATTCCCTCGTTTTGCTGGGAGACTTCAATGCTCACGTGGGCAATGACAGTGAGACCTGGAAGGGCGTGATTGGGAGGAATGGCCCCCCCGATCTGAACCCGAGCGGTGTTTTGTTATTGGACTTCTGTGCTCGTCATGGATTGTCCATAACGAACACCATGTTCAAGCATAAGGGTGTTCATATGTGCACTTGGCACCAGGACACCCTAGGCCTCAGGTCGATGATCGACTTTGTGGCGTGTTGTCGGACTTGCGGCCATATGTCTTGGACACTCGGGTGAAGAGAGGGCGGAGCTGTCAACTGATCACCACCTGGTGGTGAGTTGGCCGATGGTGGGGAAGATGCCGGTCAGACCTGGTAGGCCCAAACGTGTTGTGAGGGTCTGCTGGGAACGGCTGGCAGAGTCCCCTGTCAGAAGTAGCTTCAACTCCCACCTCCGGCAGAACTTCAACCACGCCCCGAGGGAGGTGGGGACATTGAGTCGAATGGGCCATGTTCCGTGCCTCTATTGTTGAGGCGGCTGACCGGAGCTGTGGCCGCAAGGTGGGCGGTGCCTGTCGTGGCGGCAATCCCGAACCCGTTGGTGGACACCGCGGTGAGGGATGCCGTCAAGCTGAAGAAGGAGTCCTATAGGACGTTTTTGTCCTGTGGGTCTCTGGAGGCAGCTGATAGGTACCGGCAGGCCAAGCGAACGCTGCGGCCGGTTGTTGCTGAGGCAAAACTCGGGCATGGGAGGAGTTTGGAGAGGCCATGGAGAACGACTTTCGGACGGCCTCGAGGAGATTCTGGTCCACCATACGGCGTCTCAGGAGGGAGAAGCAGTGCAGTGTCAACACCGTATATGGTGGGGATGGTGCGCTGCTGACCTCACTTCGGGACGTTATGGGTCGGTGGGAGGAGTACTTCAAGACCTCCTCAATCCCACTAACATGCCTTCCAATGAGGAAGCAGAGCCTGGGGACTCTGAGGTGGGCTCTCCCATCTCTGGGACTGAAGTCACCGAGGTGGTCAAAAACTCCTTGGTGGCAGGGCCCCGGGTGGATGAGATACCGGAGTTCCTTAAGGCTCTGGATGTTGTAGGACTGTCTTGGTTGGACATCGGGACAGTGCCTCTGGATTGGCAGACCGGGGTGGTGGTCCCCTCTTTAAAAGGGGACGGAGGGTGTGTTCCAACTATAGAGGGATCACACTCCTCAGCCTCCCTGGAAAAGTCTATTCGGGGTTCTGGAGAGGAGGGTCCGTCGGATAGTGAACCTCGGATTCAGGAGGAACAGTGTGGTTTTAGGCCTGGTCGCGGAACAGTGGACCAGCTCTTCACCCTTAGCAGAGTCCTGGAGGGTGCATGGGAGTTTGCCCGACCGGTCTACATGTGTTTTGTGGACTTGGAAAAGGCATTCGACCGTGTCCCTCGGGAATCCTGTGGGGGTGCTCGGGAGTATGGGGTACGGACCCCTGATAAGAGCTGTTCGGTCTCTGTACAACCGTGTCAGAGCTTGGTCCGCATTGCCGGCAGTAAGTCGAGCCCGTTTCCAGTGAGAGTTGGACTCCGCCAGGGCTGCCCTTTGTCACCGATTCTGTTCATAACTTTTATGGACAGAATTTCTAGGCGCAGCCAGGGTGTTGAAGGGGTCCGGTTTGGTGGACTCAGGATTGGGTCACTGCTTTTGCAGATGATGTTGTCCTGTTTGCTTCATCAGGCCGTGATCTTCAGCTCTCTGGATCGGTTCGCAGCTGAGTGTGAAGCGGCTGGGATGAGAATCAGCACCTCCAAATCCGAGAGCATGGTCCTCAGCCGGAAAAGGGTGGAGTGCCCTCTCAGGGTTGGAGGAGAGATCCTGCCCCAAGTGGAGGAGTTCAAGTATCTCGGGGTCTTGTTCACGAGTGAGGGAAGAATGGAGCGTGAGATCGACAGGCGGATCGGTGCGGCATCTGCAGTGATGCGGGCTCTGCATCGGTCTGTCGTGGTGAAAAAGGAGCTGAGCCGTAAGGCAAAGCTCTCAATTTACCAGTCGATCTACGCTCCTACCCTCACCTATGGTCATGAGCTATGGGTAGTGACCGAAAGAACAAGATCGCGAATACAAGCGGCTGAAATGAGTTTCCTCCGCAGGGTGTCTGGGCTTTCCCTTAAAGATAGGGTGAGAAGCTCAGTCATCCGGGAGGGGCTCAGAGTAGAGCCGCTGCTCCTCCGCATCGAGAGGAGTCAGATGAGGTGGCTCGGGCATCTGATCAGGATGCCTCCTGGACGCCTCCCTGGTGAGGTGTTCCGGGCACGTCCAACCGGGAGGAGGCCCCGGGGAAGACCCAGGACACGCTGGAGGGACTATGTCTCCCGGCTGGCCTGGGAAAGCCTTTGGGATTCTCCCGAAGAGCTGGAAGAAGTGGCCGGGAGAGGGAAGTCTGGGCCTCTCTGCTTAAGCTGCTACCCCCGCGACCCGACCTCGGATAAGCGGAAGAGAATGGATGGATGGATGGACTTGAAGAGAAAATATTACAGATGATACGGCACTGTACATATCGGACCCACAATTTGAGAATTTGTACAAAATTCTGCTCTTTCCAGTGAATTTCAGTGAATTCATGTAATATCAGACTGGATACCTTCCCATTTATCTTAGCATCCCAGTTTAAAAATCTAGGGGTATACCCTACTATTTATTATTGCAGAACAGTTTAAATACCTAGGGGTAAACATCACAAGTAAACATAAAGCTCTATATCAGCAAAATTTCACTGTCTGCATGGAAAAAATTAAACAAGACTTGCATAGATGGTCAACCCTTCATCTCACAGTAGCTGGAAGAATTAACACTTAACATTGTTAAGATGAATATTCTTCCTAAGATCCTTTTTTATTTCAAAACATTCCAATATACATTAATAAATCATTCTTTAAGCAATTAGATTCAACAATAACCTCATTTATTTGGAATTCAAAACATCCACGCATTCAAAGAGTAACCCTACAAAGACAAAAGGCAGAAGGCGGCATGGCTCTACCTAACTTCCAGTTTTATTACTGGGCAGCAAATATACAGGTGATAAGAACCTGGACACAAATAGAAGATTTGTAATTTATACACAGGCTTGGACCGCAATAGAAGTAAAATCCTGCAGTACTTCTTTGTATTCCTTGCTCTCTGCTCCAATAAACACATGTTATCGGCAATATACTAATAACCCAATTGTGCTCCACTCACTTAGAATCTGGAACCAATGTAGAAAGCATTTTAAGTTAGAGAAGCTTCTATCTGTGGCACCTCTGCAGGAGAACCACCTCTTTCAACTTTCACAAACATATGCAGTTTTTAAAATCTGGAAAAAATTTGGAATCAACTTGCTTAGAGATCTTTATATAGACAACGTCTTTGCATTCTATGAACAATTACATTCCAAATTTAACATTCCAGCTACACATTTCTTTCACTATCTTCAAATCAGGAACTTTGTTAAACAGAACCTTCCAGATTTTCCTCATCTTGCACCCTCATCCATGCTGGAAAAAATATTGCTTAGACTCCATCTCTACAATATATAAAATCATTTTACAATCCCTCCCTTTCAAAGATCCAAGAGGACACTGGGAAAAAGATCTCTCAATTAATATATCAGAAAAGGAGTGGAAAGTAGCAATGCAGAGAATTCACTCGAGCTCCATATGCGCAAAGCATACAATTATACATCTCAAAATTATATATCGAGCACATCTGTCTCGACTAAAACTCTCCAAAATGTTTCCAGGACATGATTCAACCTGTGAACGTTGCAACCAAGCCCCAGCCTCAACTGGTCACATGTTCTGGGCCTGCACCAAATTAACATTATTCTGGACAAAAATTTTTAATTACCTTTCAGATAGCCTTGGACTCACAATCCCTCCTAACCCATTAACAGCTGTGTTTGGGGTTCTTCCAGAGGGGCTTAAAGTGGAGAAAGACAAACAAATTGTGATTGCATTCACTACACTGTTGGCACGCAGACTTATTCTGATAAACTGGAAGAACCCAAACTCTCCTCTTTTAAGTCAGTGGGAAACCGATGTGTTATATTATTTGAAATTGGAAAAAATCAAATACTCAGTTAGAGGATCCGTACAGACTTTTTTCAAAACATGGCAGGATCTAATCAGTAATATTTTAAAATAAGTTCATAAAGCACAGAGAATTTATTAATTTAGGTATGTTTAAAAGCCTTTAATTTAACGCCGTTTGGCTTGCTCTCTCTCTCAGGGGTGGGGATCGATCTGTTCTTAACTCAATTTTTCTTTTTGTAAAAACTTGATTTCTTTGTATGGATTGTAATAAAATTAATAAAAAAATAAAAATCTAGGGGTAAATATTGCAATTTAATATAAAGCTCCTAATAAAATTTTGCCATCAGCAAGAAAATAATTAAACACGATATGACTAGATGGTCTACCCTTCACCTTACTTTAGCAGGGAGAATCAACATTGTTATTTCCATATACATTAACAAATCACTTTTTAGACTCAATCATACCTTCATTTATTTGGAATTCAAAACACCAATGCATCCAAAAGGCAACTGTACAACGACCTAAAGCAGAAGGATGCATGGCACTACCCAACTTTTAATTTTATTACTGAGCAGCAAATATACAAGCTGTAAAGATCTGGGGCCTAATGTATAAACAGTGTGTATGCAGAAAAATATTGTGTACATGCTTACATCGTGATGTATAAAAACTAAACTTGGCATAAAGCCACGCACATTTTCACGCTAGATCAATCCGTCGTGTACGCAAGTTCTCAGCTCAGTTTTGGAAACTGGCAGCACCCAGCTTTAAAGCAGTACTACTGTTCCTGTGTGGTTTCCCTTTAGTTTTTAGATTCACATCCCTGACGTGACTTTATGAAATGCACTGAAATGAACCGTAAAACGTTAATTAGTTTAAGGCATCTCATTGTAATTAACCCGTATTCATATAATGGTGCACCGAATGGCCTATTCTAAATACCATCACTGCTTTAGTGTTGTTATTTCTAGTGCACCACTGAGTATTTAACCCACAGCTGTACAATATTGAATCATAGCTGTACAGCAGCTGATTGGATTATCGGTATAATAAACTTAAGAGAAGTGGTGAGGTGGCCGGCCTTCTGCTGCTATGCACCTAAAATCTGGAATAGCCTGCCAATAGGAATTCGCCAGGTTAATACAGTAGAGCACTTTAAAACACTGCTGAAAACACATTACTTTAACATGGCCTTTTCATAACTTCACTTTAACTTAATCCTGATACTCTGTATGTTCAATTCATTATAATTAACATTCACAGTGGTTCCAAAATCCGTACTGACCCCTACTCTCTCTTCTGTTTCTTTTTCCGGTTTCTTTGTGGTGGTGGCCTGCGCCTCCACCACCTACTCAAAGCATCATGATGCTCCAACAATGATGGATGGATTAAAAGCCAGAAGTCTACATGACCATCATCATCAAGTCCTTCCGTGAGAACCCTAAATCCAAAGAGGACTCTTTCATTTATGTTGGATAGAATGTCCAGAGGGGACTGGGCGGTCTCATGGTCTGGAATCCCTACAGATTTTATTTTTTCTCCAGCCGTCTGGAGTTTTTTTGTTTTTTCTGTCCACCCTGGCCATTGAACCTTACTCTTATTCTATGTTAATTAATGTTGACTTATTTAATTTTCTTACTGTGTCTTTTATTTTTCTATTCTTCATTATGTAAAGCACTTTGAGCTACTTTTTGTATGAAAATGTGCTATATAAATAAATAAAAAATGTTGTATACAGCATCTTGTACATGCTGTCTCAGCCGTGCACACAGTCTATTTGAAGTGTTTCCATACGGCAGACACTTCAATGCCTTTCCTGTAGAGACCTCGCAATTCAGAAACCGATTCATGCCAAGTGTTCTAAATGCACTCAATCAGTCCATCAATTGCTCCTGGTAGAACTGTTTGTACTTATAAGTACATTCATCTCACTGTGAACTTGCACTACAGTTATAATATTACACAACCTGAGACACTTTATAAAGCACATATTTACAGATAATGACTGGCTTCTAAGTCGATTTAGATTTCCAAGTGCTATCATCTTGGAGCTCTTGATATCATTTTTAAGATGAAATGCAGTAAAGCATGCTTATTACATTGTACATTTTAAACTTCATTAAAATAATGTATATTGTTAATAATTAACATGTGAGGACACAGCGCAGTGCTAGCGACGAGCTGGCGCCCCATTCAGGGATTGTTCCTGCCTCACACTGCATGCTTTCTAGGATTGGCGCGACCCTGGATGGATAGATGGATAGAATAATTAAACATGTACTACAAAGATATTTCAATGTTTCATAAACGTTTTGAAGAATCTGAGTTCTAAGCTTACAGATGGCTAGGCATCTATTACAGAGCTGATCGTGTGGCGATTGGTTACTTGGAGAAAGAAAAGGAAGGACAGGAATTTGGGGTTAGTACATTTGAAAGAGACAGTACTGCTGCAGTAAATTATTTCATCGAAGGTCACACATGGCGCAGCAAGCATCTTGCGGGAGGCAGGAAAAATCTCTTGACAGGACACCAGCTCGTCACTATCACTGCGCCACCATGTCCCCATGTTTAATACATGCTTTAACTCCTATCATTATGAAAATGATATCAAGTATACATCTTAATATTTAAATTGTTCAGAGAGCTGTAATATCATGAATGTAATGTATTCTGTGTCCTGTTGGTGGAAGAGAAAGCCCGTTTCAGAAGCACATAGTGATTCACACACATAGAGCACATAGAAGAACACACAGAAAGAAGAATTTAACGTGCTACTATAGTTATGATTGGATCTAAGAAACTAGTAAATTAAAAGATTTTAAGATGAAGTTTATGGTGTTCTACTTTGATGACAAAATAAAGTACATGATTAAAGTTGACATTTGGACATTTTTTTCAACAGTGTCCCTATTTTTTTTCTTTTCTCTTTCCCTAATACGCTTTCATATGACACTCAGACGGTGGGCTACGACTCACCTTTTCACTGCAACTTCTTATTTATTTCGGACTTTCTGAATTTGAACTTTTGAGTTTCTCTGCCACTCTGTTACTCGAGCAACTTCCTTTTGTTGTTTATATCATTGTATAAACCAATAAATAGTACGTTTTTCCTTGCCTCCACTGGGTATTCTCTAAAATTCTTCTATTTCCACCTGTGCTTTTGCCATTGTCTTTTCACAGATCGCTGAACTTAAGGGCTATTTATATTGATTTGCATATTCAAATAGGTGTAATTTTGGGTGGAGTTGGGGAGTGGCGGCAGGCGTGTGCACGTGCGTTACTTTTCATGCTGACTGGGATTTATGGAGCAAAAGAATGTGGAAGTTGGCGAACGCACAGCTTTATGCAACTGGATTTTTTTGTGCATATGCACATTTCCGCTTTTGTCCGTACGCCATGTTTTAGTGTGAATTCTACGCACAGCGTTATGAATTAGACCCCAGAACTTTGACACAAATTGATGAATATCCATAAGCCTGGTCTGCAGTAAAAATAAAATTTCACAGTACTTCTTTATATTTCCTGCACTGTGCCCCAGTTAATACAAACTACCATCATTACACTAAAAATCCAATTACCTTTCATTCTCTCAGAATCTGAAACCAATGTAGGAAGCACTTTAAGACAGAAAAGCTTTTATTTGTACCACCTCTACATGACTGGGATTAAAACCAACATAGATAATGTTTTCCACCTTCTCAAAACAATATATCCCTATTATTCAATATTTGCCCAAAAATGTCCAGAAGAAGGACCAGTCTTGAAGACTCAAATATCACCTTTACAATTTATAAAAATATTTTAAAGTCTCTTCCTTCAAAAGACCCCAGAGTACATTGGGGAAAGGATCTGTCACTTAATATTTCAGAAAAGGAGTGGAAGGCAGCCATGCACAGAATAAACTCCAATACAAGATCCATATATGTGCAAAACATTCAGTCATTCAACTTAAAATCTTTTATTGAGCACATTTATCTTGTTTAAAATGATCCTGTGCAAGATTCAACCTGTGAAGATTGCAATCGAGCTCCAGCCTCACTGGGCCACGTTCTGGGTGTGCACCAAATTAACATTTTGGTCAGAAATCTTTGTTTGCCTATCAGACAGCCTTGGTGTCCCAATCCCTCCTAATCCACTAACAGGTGTGTTTGGTGGACTCCCAAACGGCCTTAAAGTGGAGAAGGACAAACAAACTGTAATTGCCTTTACTTCACTACTAGCATGTAGACTTACCTTACTCAACTGGAAGAATGCCACCCCAACACTCTTAAGTCAGTGGGTAACCGATGTTCTATACTATTTGAAATTGGAAACAATCAAGTTCTCACTTAGAGGATCTGTTCAAAACTTTTAAAAAATATGACAGGATCTAACCAATAACATTTTAGAATAAGGTTCCATTTCAGAGAATAGGATACCCTACCCTTTTTTTTTTTTCTTGTGTGGGGGATGAATTTTGTTTTGATTTGTTAAATTTGTCTTGACTCTATGGAATGTTATCTGTTTCTAATTAAATCAAATAATTGTTTAAAAAAATAAATAATAATATTTAGAAAAATATTACTATGTTTTCTTGTCCCAAATCTGAGTTATCCACTCAATGCTGTGTACTTCTTTTCTTTTTTTACTATATTTAAGAAGGAGAAAAAAAGACTTTCCCACTAGTAATGAACATTTTGAGTTATAGAAAGGAGTAAAGATTTGATTTCTGATTCAGTTTAAAACTGGTTAGTGAAGGTCACATTGGAGCGATACATAATAACTTGCAAAAATAGACTGTTGTTTAAAAAGTGGAACCAAAATGAGGAATCTGATTCTGTATTTGTTCCATGTTTTCCCATTGCAATGGTCAATAGTCTACCAGGAGTATGCAGTACACTTCTAAGAGTTGGTTCTCCAGTTGTGGTCAGCGAGGTCAACACTCTGGGACTCACTGGTGGCTGTTTCTTGATTTTCTTTGACTGAACTTTGGAGCTCTTGTCGGGATTTATGTTGAAGAAGCACCTTAAAAACAAATTCATTTTTTGTCACTTGCTCTTTTTCATAATATATGCTGCACAATCAGTAGTGTTATGTTAAATAAAGTCTTATCATTCTTACCTTTGCAGGAACTCAAGAGTGGATTCCACTGGATAGTGAATGTTGAAACTGTAATAACTGCCAAATCATGCACAGTGCCAAGGTGAAGGTCAGAATATTATTAGTTGTAATCCTTTGGTTGATGCTCAGCATTAACATTTTTGAAGTGTAGCATGCAGGACCCATAGACAAATGAGGTGTACAAAATCAAATTATTGTTCACACTTTTCTATCATTACAGCAAAACTTTCTGGAATTAGTTTTGTATCCAGTTTTAAAATATGACACTAACCACAAACAATAATGCAGGGGTTGACTGGTGTGAGATCCCGGCCAACACCCCCACACCACTGGATGGATTTCTCCCTGCAACATGGAGGTGCCCCGAATTCCAGCAGGGCATCATGGACAATGTAGTTCGGCGTCACAGCCCTGCTGGATACTGTGGGGGCTGTCAGGGGACGCTGCAGGGAGACATGAACATTGCTTCTATTATAGCCCGGAAGTACTTACAAGTCACGGGACTGGAAGAACTAAAGTACTTCCGGGCTGAAGAAAAAGGAGAGCTTCCATCTGACCTGAAAGTGCTATGAAATCACATGGATTGAGGGACAGAAGCACTCCCGGGTCAAGGAAGACCCCAGCAGACTGAGCCGGAGTTGGGAGGGAGTGCAACAGAGCTGCTGGGTGGAGAGGAGGATTATTGATTGTGTATTTTATTGATTTATTGTTATTGTGATTATTATTGAGTATAGTGGAGGTGGAGGTGCTTTGTGCACATTCTGGGAAAATTAAATTCATTTCTTATAATTTTACCGGGTGTCTGGACGTGTTGTCTACGGGTTTCATGGGGCAACAATGACCCCTGCTGTCACGCTGGCAACTTGTCAACCACGTGTTTGGCAAGGAAGGACTCTTTCACATGATGAAACATCACCTTCATTCTTTTCATCAAACTGCGCAAGAAGAAGAATCACCATTATCCTTGACATCTTTTGAACAGCCTTCCAACGAACCTCTGGCTGCTTCCAATTCAGCATTACTTGCTTCTTCCTCCTGCAGTAATGTTTCTTTGAAACTTCAGTAACCAAGTTCCTTTTTTGTCCATGTTTGTTAGGAACATCTGTTTCAGATCGATCTCAGTTAGCTGTTTGAAGTGTACACTCATGCCAATCTCTTGGAACAAAAAAGGCCAGTTTTCAAAAAGCTGTTGTATGCTGGGTCAGTTGTTTATCTCTTTATGTTGGCAGTGGTATGTTGATTGCACAAGAGTTCTAGTTTCTTCAGTGTTAACATTTGTCTTCTTAGACAGCCTCTTCATTTTTTCCAGTTTCTCCTTCTGGATCTCTGCTGTCTCAGAAAATGGCATACGTTTTAATTCCAAGTTCAGCCATATATGTCTTGAACCACTGCCTTTTTATTTGGCAAGGACCTTCTCAGTATCAGTATCTGGCACATGCTTGCATTTTTTGTTTTATAATTTTATTGATTTTATTGAAATCGCACAACATTCCATGCATGCTTGGATTTTCTGATTTTTCATATGTCAAGTCTCACATTGTTAACACGATTATGGAGCTGTTTAACCAGTGAATGATACCCTGGTCCAACTGCATCTCCTTCGATGACAAGAATGCTGGGAACTTGGTCACAATCTTTTTGTCAATAGCTGTGGTACTTTGCCTAGTAGGAGAATCACAGACCTTGATCATTTCAGAAACGGTAATTCTGACATTTCCACGTGGTCAACCTGAACTCGTTCAACCTGAACAGTTCTTCAGGAAACGTGTCCCAAGAATATCAGAAAATTGTCTGCCCAGTCTGAAATACTCTGGAACTGCAGCTTTAATGGTGAGGATGAAGAACACAAAGTTGAAGAACTATGGACTGTGGAACATGAGGATGCATCTGTATTTTGATCTGTACAAACAAATGAAACACCATTGTGAAAAAATGTACTCACTGATGTGGATCCACACAGGCACATATTTTTGGCCTAAAACTGATCTCAGTACTGGCAGGGGGTCTGCTTCTTGAACATTCTGAAAATCCTGAATAGTCTCTCTTCTAAGTGACTTCAGTGTATCTACCACTGAATTTAATACTGAAGATAAAATGTCTGGGAGAACATCGGCAATAGTGTGCTTATACTTTTTGTTTAGACATATCCATATCTAAAGATAAAAATAAATGAATCACTAAGCAATTACAATGCATCTCAAAACAATTGACAATAATAGAAAGTAAGTTTTTGCAACCTATAATGTGTTGCATCATATCCATAACACCCAAAACAAATTCTTTTCATAATGTCACATTGCTAGAAAATATAAACAATGTACAGTCTTGGGAAGTTATGTGTTGTTCATTAGATTTAGCATTTATGTGAACCTTCTTCTGTAATACGCTACCGTGGCTGTTCGTTTGTCTGTCCAGGATTTTAAATCACATGTAGCTCGCAAACCGTTTGACCTATTGACCTGAAATTTGGTTCACATATACTACGTGATGTCTACTATCTACTTTGAGGGTGATGATTGACCTCCAAGGTCAAAGGTTAATCCAGGAAGGTCATCAAAAATCAAATAACCTGTAGCCTAAAATTTGGTAGACATATACTAGATACTTTATTAGAGTTACGCTGAAATCTTCACTACAGCTTTATATTATAAGTGAATGCTAAACATACAGAGAAGGAGTATGAAAACTATGAAGAGTGCATTTACAACAGCCTGATGCAGAGCGAAAGAGAATAGCTTGAGCAACTGAGAGCAAAGAACAGACCATACAACGAAGACAGGCTGACACTGAACGAAAGAGAATCGCAAGAGCAAATAAGACTGAGGAAGAGGCTAATCGTTGTCGGCAATCAGTGGTCCAAAATGCCAGAATTGCAAAAGTCAATGAGACCGAATAAAACACCGTCCAGCATTATGCTGATCGCGTAAATATAGCTACAACACTCTCAGTCAAGTGTATTTGCAGTGCTACATTACTGGTCAGTAAATAATTGCTGCTGCTCTTAATTACAAATCCAAAATGAAGGAGAGATCAGAAATTATCAATTGCAATTTTGAAATAATGTGGTGACAGATGTTACCAAAGAGTAACAACAATGTATCGTGTTGCAGCAGACCAATCAAATATTGTCCATCATTACACCCCCTAGGGTGGATTGCTTCTTTAAAAATATAACTTCCTCAAAAGGTATCTCTATGAGGGAACAATGCTTGGGGTTTTGTTACAAACAGAAAAAATAACACAATGTCATATTTATACAACTACAATTAATTGTCAGTCTGTCATCTTTTAACCCGTTTTGTCCTGAACAGGGTCACGGGGTGTGCTGGAGGCCGGGATGGCCTTGTCTTAGAGTGCAAGGCAGAAACAAACACTGGACAGGGTGCCAGTCCATCGCGAAGCACTATTTATTGCCTGTATTTCAATAAACTTTTTTTTTTTAATTTTAAACAGACTTTTATTAACAATAATAACATAATTGCAGTCAAATTAACAGCCAAAATTAAACAACAATAACAAAGTTTTCCTACTCATATTTTAGTACTAGACATTCATCTTCCATGGAGCATAAAACATCATTTACAGCCCAGATTTCTCTAAATACATCTAATTAATTAATTAGTTTAAAATATGCAAATTCGATCTTCAATCTCCTTTGAAGTAGGACCTTAAACATTAACAGAGCGTCAGTGGTTTTCAGATCTTTATCTCTATTTCTACTTGTTTTTAAAGTTGCCATCTTGGCCTGGCCTAACAAAAAATTGCAAAGTAAACTTTCGCTTTTACAAACTCTTGACACCGACATTCCAAAAATGTAAATGAGTTCATTAAATACAATTCCCAAATCCATCAACAATAAATCAAGGAAATTCAGAAGTGGTTGTAATCTGGTACAATACAGAAATAAGTGATAAACTGTTTCTTTCTGAAGGCAAAATGGACACTGATCTGTTGCGCTGGCACCAATGGTTTTTAAGAATGAATTGGTGGCTACTGCTCCATGTAGAATCCTCCACTGCAGGTCCCCAACTCTTTTCTCAATGGGCGGTTTATATAAAGTCCTCCATGCTGGAGATGTCGTGTCATGCAGGCACAGTGTTTTCCTCCAGAGGGTATCAGTCATGTCCTTCAAATGCATAAAATGGGATACTTTAAGACACCAATCATACAATTCTTTTTTTGATAAATCTTGGAACAAAATTCCATTTATGTGATTAATTCTTAAAATTGAGTTATTAGGACTGATAAAATCTTTTACATTCGGTTTAATTGTAATGTCACATTCAGGAGGTTCTGCCTCTTTTATGAGATCTCCCGAGAAAAAATCCTCACACAGGGGACCTGCACCCAATTGCACTAAAGAGACTTTAAATTTGTTAACAATCGACCCCCCAAGACAGACAGACCTAATTCCGAGGCCACGTGCCACAGCTGCCCCAGACTTCCACTGGTTGTTGATCGGATCAATAAAGTCAGCTACTTTAGTAAAGCCTTTGGTCATAAGCAGGGAGTTTAAACCGACCGAGTCAAACTCCAAGATTGGATTCCATACTACTGGTTCTTCAAGTAACCAGAAGACTGATTCCAGATTAATTCCCACTCTGTTTGTTTTAGTGTGGCAAAACAATAACATATTGCGGTAAAAAGTGGGCAGCACAAATAGTGCCAATCGCTTGATGTCAATGAAAAGGAGTTGCCAGTCAAAATTAAGATTGCCAACCCTATGAAAAAAAGCGAAAGCAAAACTCCTCCACAGTAGAGGCTGAGGGGCATACAAGAGACGCTGTAAATCTGTCAGTCTAAAAGCTTCAATTCTGCACAAAATGTCTACCAAGCCCTTACCACCTTCATCTACAGGCAGATGTACCACACTGCATTTAACCCAATGAAGTTTGTCCCAAAAAAAATCTAACAATATCCCCTGAATTTCTTTTAATAGCCAAAGTGGAGGATCTGCACACCTAAATTTATGCCAAAGCATTCATTAAACATTTTGTACTGGTACCCATTTTTAAGAATAAGAGGGGTGTGCAAGATGGTAGTAACTACAGGGGGATAAAATTGATGAGCCACAGCATGAAGTTATGGGAAAGAGTAGAGGAAGCTCGGCTAAGTAGCGAGGTGATGATTAGTGAGCAGCAGTATGTTGGATGGACAGGATTACAAATGAGGACATTAGAGGGTCAGCTCAAGTTGGACGATTAAGAGACAAAGTCAGATAGGCGAGATTGCGTTGTTTTGGACATGTGCAGAGGAGAGATGCTGGGTATACTGGGAGAAGGATGTTAAGGATGCAGCTGCCAGGTAAGAGGAAGGCCTAAGAGAAGGTTTATGGATGTGGGGAGAAAGGACATGCAGGTGGTGGGTGTGACAGAGCAAGATGACGAAGACAGGACAATATGGAAAAAGATGATCCACTGTGGCAACCCCTAACAGGAGCAGTCAAAAGAAGAAGATTTAAATAAACATTTTGCTTTTAGTTGTAAAACCTCTATAAAATCATAAAAATTCAAGGAAGGGGTAGGGGGACATCACACTGTACCTTCCTTCCCTGCATTATGGATCACTGTAATGGATACAAGTTAATTAAGTCTTCAATGTTCGGACATTGTATTTTTTCACTTGCAGTTCACAGCGTGTACAAATGATACGGGGTAAGAACCTCTGCTAGGAACGCTCTTATTAACAAGTACACACTCTCCTGTTTGGTAAAAATTACCACCGAAGTCCACATAGGTTTCATTTCCAATGACAGCAAACTGGCCTTTTTTGAATGCTGTTCCTTTAAACTCAATTTCTACAGCAACTTGGGATTTGTTTTATTAAATCCAAACTGACATGCTGCATTTTTGACGATCTCTGAATAAAAAAAACAGAGCTGTCTTTCATTTGCAAGACCATGGGATGTGCAACGCCAGTAGATAACTAGGTCTGAAGCATCAGATACCTTTCAGAAAGGATGTGACAGAGGTTCCTAAAATTCTTCAAGCACCTTGTACACCTCTCGAATGAACAATGTTTACTTTCAAACCATATGATCGATAATGTGATTAATGGACCAAATTTCATTATCAGTGCAGGACAGTGTTGCAAGTAATGATATTTAGGTTCCAAAATTTCTTTCTGAGATTTAAGTATTCTCGGATGATGACATCCAAATAAGCAACTTGTCATACTGAAATCGTCTGAGCACAGATCATTTCAACAGTGTCCTTCAGATGCCACACTTGATCTACAGGGTCATTTACTTTGTCTCCAGTTATTAACACTAGAATTACCAACGCTTACGAAAAAACCCGTAAATCCGGCCGACCTTAAATCTGCTCGCACCTCTTCTTTCAGTGTCTTTTGTGTTGTAAATGTGTTGATTAGCCCAAGCAGCAAGCAGCCTGCTATCCACATCCCCCCTCCCCCCATCACTGCAGAAATTGCACAAATCGCTCTCCCAGCTCAAGCCTTGTTTATCAGGGAGTCAGGTACCTAGAGCTGCATAGGCTAAAAAATATATTGTTATTTGGGACACATGCATTTCACGTGTGTTCCGTGTCTACAAAGATCTACTGTCTATGTAAGTGTAGGATGACAGAAATGTTGAACACATACCTAAAAGACAAACTTTTTCCATGTTTAGTACTAACGACAAAATTTTGACATGAAGTGTATATTGTGTGAAGACTAAAGTCCAAATATCAAATAAGCACTTTCACAAATGGTACAAATATAACAGTACAAGTGCGCTTTTTTGCAAGACTATAACCGAAGAAAAAGAAATCGGGTTAGTGTGGCTTGTTATCTTGACTTCTTGGGTAGTACAGCAGTTAGAGCTGCTGACTCCTATTCAGAAGGTCCTGGGTTTGAGTCTTAACGTGTCCCAAAATAAACGTTTCGAGTAGTGAGCTGCTCTTATTGTCACTTTTATACAATCAAAACAAAGATTTGATCTGAGTCTGTAATAGCCAGTGTAAATGAATGGTACTTGTAAAAGTTAGCATTGTGTTTTTTTTATTCAGTTTTATTCTCTCAGTCGCGTTCATGCTTGCCCCGATCTGACACTGCTGTTTTCAAATAAAGATATGCTATAAACAGAGGTGAATTCAGATCGGAGAAAGAGAACAGAAGCTCTCCCCGCAAGAAACGTCCACTCACATATAAGAACAATGCAGCTGAGCTGCACCAGGCATAAAGGTGAAAGATGGCATCGTTTGGATACAGGACGAGGTCCGGTGTGGTCGAAAAGAATGTCACAAATACCAAAATAAAGGTTTGGGGACCGTCCCCGTATATTGTCGTACAGACAATAATGAAAAAATGCGATGATTCAAAGTCTTGAAAGCACAATGAACAACTTTACTGTAACAAAATGGTGGTTATATAGAACAGAAAACAGGTGATAGGAAATGGTTGGCAAAATGGTGACGTGGCAACAGGAACCGGAAACGGCGTCATTTTGAGGAGCCAGAAGTGAGGTGGTTTGAAGGTGCCGGAAGTGACGTCATCGCTGCCATTTTGAAACCCGGAAGTTGCGGGATTATTTCTCTTCTTGTTTTCTGTTGGCAAAAGAGAGTTTAGGTAAGTACCACGTGACAACCCCTTATCTCACGATGTTTTACTCACCTTTAGGCTTTTTGACTGCCTCCTAATCGTACATGTGTGACACCGGCATCATCCTGTCAGTCAGTCTGCCCCACACCTGTTCTTCAAAGAAACAGCACGGCTTACAGAGCTCGTCAACGTATCGTGCAAACTCTAGTCTGTGATTATGTTTTGTGATGGTCTTTATATAAGAAGCATTTATATGTTACTTATATAAAAGCCAAATCGAATGTTATTTGCCAATATTTATTTATTTATTTATTTTTTTTTTTTTTTATTTATTTATTTATTAATTTTATTACAATCAATACATAGCAATCAAGTTTTAACAAAAAAAAAGAGAATTATGCTAAGAACAGATCGATCCCCACCCTTGAGAGAGAGCAAGCCAAACGGTGTAAAATTTAAGGCTTTTAAAAATACCTAAATCAACAAATTCTATGTGCTTTATGAAATCATTTCAAAATATTACTGATTAGATCCTGCCATGTTTTGAAAAAAAGTCTGCACAGATCCTCTAACTGAGTATTTGATTTTTCCAATTTTAAATAATATAACACATCAGTTTCCCACTGACTTAAAAGAGGAGAGTTTGGGTTCTTCCAGTTTATCAGAATAAGTCTGCGTGCCAACAGTGTAGTGAATGCAATCACAGTTTGTTTGTCTTTCTCCACTTTAAGACCCTCTGGAAGAACCCCAAACACAGCTGATAATGGGTTAGGAGGGATTGTGAGTCCAAGACTGTCTGAGAGGTAATTAAAATTTTTGTCCAGAATAATGTTAATTTGGAGCAGGCCCAGAACATGTGACCTAGTGAGGCTGGGGCTTGGTTGCAACGTTCGCAGGTTGGATCATGCCCTGGAAACATTTTGGAGAGTTTTAGTCGAGACAGATGTGCTCGATATATAATTTTGAGTTGTATAATTGTATGCTTTGCGCATATGGAGCTTGAGTGAATTCTCTGCATTGCTACTTTCCACTCCTTTTCTGATATATTAATTGAGAGGTCATTTTCCCAGTGTCCTCTTGGATCTTTGAAAGGAAGGGATTGTAAAAGGATTTTATATATTGTAGAGATGGAGTCTAACTCCTTGAAATTGAGCAATAATTTTTCCAGCGTGGATGAGGGTGCAAGATGAGGAAAATCTGGAAGGTTCTTTGCCAATATTTATTTACTTATTTATTTACTTATTTTCCCACAATGTAAAGTCATAAGTAGAGTGCAGAGCTTCTTCTGTTTGATCAACAAGGGCATGCTCACAAAGTACACGTGTAATGCCATGAAAAATGCCTGCTGACACTTTAGTATGCAAGCAATGGTACAAGAATGCAGTTAGACTTTTTTTGGGCACATACACTGTCCAGATCTAAACACTAGCGTGGAGAGTCGCTCGCGTACTGAAGAGTCTATAGCTGCAGGTGGAAGCTGCTGTCACACTTTTCTAGTCACTGTATTTTGTATATAAAAGCCAGATCGAATGTTATTTACCTATTCGCCTTGATTTATTTACTTATCTTCCTACAGCGTAAAGTCACAAGTAAACTGCAGAGCTTCCTGTGTTTGATCGACAAGGGCATTTGGTTTTTGATGTCTGAACAAAATGCCCTGTGTTGTTTAAGCTGCTGTGAATAGAGCATATATATATATATATATATTAGTATCTACAATACAGTAAACCAACCAAGGCAGCTTGGTTGTGCGGTGGTAGCTCTGCTGCCTCATGGTAAAGATATCAGGGTTCCTGTCCGGAGTCCTTCCTGCGTGGTGTTTGCATGTTCCTCCTGTGTCTGTGTGGATCTCCTCTGGGTGCTCTGGTTTCCTCCTACAATCTAAAGTTAGGTTAGGTGAGTTGGTAATGCTAAATTGGTCCTAGTGTTTCGTAGAGGTGTGTGTGTGTGTGCGCGATGGACTGATGCCCTGTGCAGTGTTTTTTCCTGCCTTGTGCCTTATGCTAGCTGGGATGGGCTCCAGCACCCACTGTGACTATGTTCAGGACTAAGCAGGTTAGCAAATGATAGATTGACTAAATCAATCTCACAGCACCATCTCTTATATATATTTCTCTTCTGGTTCGTCCTGCTTCCACTAACTGGTCCCGCCCACACGCAGCCGACACAACCTCCTATTGCCACGGACCATACTGTTTTAAAATGCACTGGCAAATTTATCACCAAATCTCTCCACTATACGCTAACACTTCTACCTCTCCAGGATATGGACAGTTGTATGTTTTTGACACAGCGCAAGCTACTGAAGTACGCTTACAAAATAAAGCAAACTCTGCATGCAGCAAAAATGTGCTGCTCCAGCTAGATTCCATGCTCAGAAACATCAACCCCTTCGCTAAATCATACAAACACATGCATGAAATCGCTCAGTCCAATCCAACAGCATCTGTACGAATGGTTTTCAAGGGAAAAACTGGGCAGGATTTACGATGATACAATCCCCCAACATGTCACACCGATGTTGCAGCGATTTTCGCCGGAGAAGATGGCGAACCCCCTGCTGAAATGGACATTTGCATCTATCCCAGAGGTAACTCCTGTAAACAGATTTCCACGCTCAATATGAATTGCGATCCTATGGTTTATCCACTTTTATTCCCTTACGTAGACATTGGCTGGCACAAAGATTTACAACATGTTCCCGATAAAAGAACCGCCAACCGAATCAGGTTTACTCAATGCCAAATTTACGCGTACAGATTAGCAATGAGGAATGCATTTAGTATTTTGCACTCCAGCAGCAAACTTTTCCAACAGTATGTCGTAGGTGCGTATGTTAAAACAGAGGGTGCGCGTCTCAACTATCTCAGATTACAAGATCTGTGTGTGGAACAATACAAAGGACTATCAGACGCACTGCAAGCAAAGGTTAAAAGTAACAACGTACGTGTAAGAAAAATGATCATATTACCGTCCACATTTCCAGGAAGTCCAAGATACATGCAACAAAACTATTGTTGTACGTGGCTTTTTCTATGGTTAGATCTTTAGACTCATTATCTGTCGTCTCCAGCAAAACATCGATTCACAACTGCGTCTTTAAAGAAGTATCTCTTTCTTCTTGATTTCTGAATTCCTTTCTCAACGTTTTCCATTGCTATTCTTACACCGCCGTATGCTACGGTGGGCGTCGGCTAGTTATCTGTAATTTCTAATGAGTCACTCTTTTACGACACTATAATTTACTAGTGTGACAAGACACCCCGGTGACTGCTACAGTCTCGATTCCAGGCTAGGCATCCTGATGAATAACTGAAGAACATTAAAATGTCCCAGTTTTAACTGGCTTCCCATCTAATAAAACATTTCTCTGCTGATACAAGCATCCTCACAATATATCTAGAATATGTTTACACAACTACAAAGGGCACAAAATCCCATAACCCATAATATACAAATAATAATTCTGTTAAAACTACGGTGAGGAAAGCTTCATTAAAAACTTCTGTTAAATTTGAACAGCATCATGAGGATGACTAAGTAGCAGACAGAGGCAGATGACACTGCCATTTATTTGTTTTCACTTCAATTGATTAGGGGCCAGAATGACTAGGCCGTGGTGGTCATTTTAGCCTGGACATTGGGATACACACTACCGTTTACTGAGGATGTCCAGGAATCATTTATGACCACAGAGTCAGGACCTCATTTTAATATCTAATCTGAAGAACAGAGCCATTTTTTACAACACAGTGTCCCCGTCACTGCACTGGGATCCACACACAGACCACAGGGTAAGTGCTCCCTGGTGGTCTGATTGATACCTCTTCCAGCAGCAACCCAAGCTTTTTCTGGTTGGTCTCCCAATCAAGTACAGGCAGGGCCCAGACACGCTTAGCTTCACGTGGATGACCTGTTATACAATACAATACAATTTATTTTGTATGGCCCAAAATCACACAAGAAGTGCCGCAATGGGCTTTAACAGGCCCTGCCTCTTGACAGCCCCCCAGCCTTGACTCTCTAAGAAGACAAGGACAAACTCCCCAAAAAACCCTTGTAGGGAAAAAATGGAAGAAACCTTGAAAAAGGCAGTTCAAAGAGAGACCCCTTTCCAGGTAGGTTGGGCGTGCAGTGGATGTCAAAAAGAAGGCGGTCAATACAATACAATACACAGAACAGAATAAAACCTCAATACAGTATAAAAATAAAGTACGGAGCAGAATTTAACAGTAGATGATATCACATAATATGATTTGGATTTGTTTAGAGTCCTGGAGACCTCGGCCATCAAGCTGCATCCCCCTATTGGCCATTCCACAGCTGAGTCAGCACTGGGCCATCCAATCCAATGAAAGGACCCCTCTACCCGACGATTCCTCTGCTCCTTCATCAGGGATGACTTTACCTTAGGCGGGCAAAACAACTTGGCAGGTGGGCAGTGGCACTGAGTGCCACATTTGAGTACTGAGAAGAGAAACAGAATAGGTGAGGGTTAGTAACAAATTCTAACTATCATGTTACTTATGTTTTAGTGCTAATGACTAACAACAGAGATGCAGTCTGTACAGTTAATCAGCAGCTCTAGTCAGGGTGTGCTAAACTGAAGTCGTGAGTCTTCAGCCGGGATTTAAAGGCTGAGACCGAAGGGGCATCTCTTATACAGTAGTAGCAGGCAGACCAGTCCACAGTTTAGGGGCCCTGTAACTAAAAGCTCGACCTCCCACTGTTATTTTATTAATCCTTGGAATCATAAGCAGACCGGCATCTTGAGATCTTAATGTGCGCTCAGGTTTGTAAGTCATGATAAGTTCAGACAATTAAGCTGGACCTTGGCCATTTAATGCTTTATATGTTAAAAAGAGGATTTTGAAATCTTCCCTAAACTTAAATGGGAGCCAGTGGTATGGCAAATGGAGGGCTACATTGAGGGGTACAGTGTTCAAGTGCACCTGAATGTCACGCCATGAGTACAACTTCTGATGTGTCCTTAACTAATACTACTGATGAACACCAGAGACTGTAACTGTCCTCAATGACTCAGTTTTGACACTTGCCTTAAAATTTGCTGATGTTTCATACCATGTATACCCAACAACATCTTTCTCATGGTAGGATGATGATCAGTTTTAATGCGGTGTTTAATTGGATCGCAGTGGCCCATATTCTTGGAGTCATGCTATAAACTGCACTGTACTATTGCAACAAGGCAGCCAATTGTCCCCTCTGCTCTGAGGAAACAGCAAAGCTGTAAAAGTTGGAAGTTCAGACACACAGTCGTCTTCTGTGGTGCTGTAAAACAGACAGAGTGGAGCCTTGGTGTAAGGTTATCTCCTTATCAATAGGGTAAAAAGATGGGCCACAACTTTATTCACTGACTAGCTGTGCTACCCATCTAAGATGGGTTCAAATGGAAGTAATCAACGTTAACCTCAGCATTAATGTTTGCAGTGCGCCATCTAATGGAAAATATTTTGTAATGCATGTAGTAATAAAATGCATGACCATAAATGTTCCTGATGCACCACCACCTGTTGGAATGATAAAAGCAATGCATTTTATTTCTAAAAATGTTTGTGATGTGCCACATTTTAGAATGACAGAGACCAGAACAACCGGATGGACATGCAGAGAGACACTTACTGTATACTTTATTTAAGGTTGATTTCAACTTCACTTTCTCTATAACACTGGATTCTACAGTAAATAGCCAATTAAATCATCAGGAAGGGACAAGGAAACAAGTGGATGACATCACAGAGGCTAGCGCAGTAATTTCAACATTGAACTTAATGACTTCGGCTCACACATAACTAACTACATGATATTTGAGAATGAAGTCCACCCCAACACCAAGGACTGATTAGAGTCACATGCAACACGGTTATATGTTCATGCTGACAGGCACCTGAGCCCATGTGCACTGTCATGCCATTTGTGGCCAAACTCTCCAATAATTGACCACGAACTGCTTGGGCTAAAATGTGGTGTTCAGAGCAAGGACTTTTCCTAAGGCTGGTCCAGTCATCTTAAAAGTTACTGCTCATGGATGATAAATAAGAGCCAGTGACTTTTATAATATCAACAACAATCACTTAAAAAAAAATCCCCTAACAAATGTGGTGGTGGGGTTGCGTCTCGGCATCATACAATAGGGGTCCAATATTCTGTTGCATTAGGAAGTATTTGAGTCAGATTGTGGCGCATTTCAAGTTATGGTGATCGATCATTAAGGTTCAGGGTTGAGGGTTCACTACATTTTGATAAGCAACTGTCAGGCATCCTCTGCCCTGAATGGACCAATACACTTGCAAAGGTCTGTGCTCAACCCGTTCTCCTCACATGTGTAGCAGATACCAGTTGACAGATGTCCAGCTTGCATTTAATGCTGTGAACTCACCAAAGACACCACATCCATATAGTCATTCTGAATTATATCATATCACACCTCTCCACCTGGAGCTTATACCAACAGACGAGTACAAAAGAATACTCAGTAGTTCTGGCTTTGTTTTTTGGCATCTTTTTTCATATTTCTAAAACTGCAGAGCCTTAATGTGGTTTTCAACTTAATTTTGATCTTCTTCTTCTCTCAGCTGCTCTGGTTAGGGGTTGCCACAGTGGATCATCTTCTTCCATATCTTCCTGTCCTCATCATCTTCCTCTGTCTCACCCATCACCTGCATGTCTTCTCTCACCACGTCCATAAACCTCCACTTAGGCCTTCCTCTTCTCCTCTTCCCTGGCAGCTCTATCCTTAACATCCTTGTCCCAATATACCCAGCATCTCTCCTCTGCACATGTCCAAACCAACGCAATCTCGCCTCTCTGACTTTGGCTCCCAACCGTCCAACTTGAGCTGACCCTCTAATGTCCTCATTTCTAATTCTGTCCATCCTCGTCACACCCAGTGCAAATCTTAGCATCTTTAACTCTGTCACCTCCCGCTCTGTCTCCTGTGCCACCATCTCCAACCCATATAACATAGCTGGTCTCACTACCGTCCTGTAGACCTTCCCTTTCACTCTTGCTGATATCCGTCTGCCACAAATCACTCCTGACACTCTTCTCCACCCATTCCACCCTGCCTGCACTCTTTTTTACCTCTCTTCCACAATCCCCATTACTCTGTCCTGTTGATCCCAAGTATTTAAACTCATCCACCTTCCCCTACTCTACTCCCTGCATCCTCACCATTCCACTGTCCTCCCTCTCATTTACACACATGTACCTCGTATTCTGTCTAGGTGGTCCTACTGACCTTCATTCCTCTCCTCTCTAGAGCATATCTCCACCTCTCCAGGGTCTCCTCAACCTGCTCCCTACTAACGCTACAGATCACAATGTCATCAGCAAACATCATAGTCAACGGGGTCTCCAGTCTAATCTCGTCTGTCAGCCTGCCCATCACCATTGCAAATAAAGGGCTCAGAGCCGATCCCTGATGTAATCCCACCTCCATCTTGAATGCATCCGTCACTCCTACCGCAGACCTCACCACTGTCACACTCCCCTCGTACATATCCTATACAACTCTTATGTACTTCTCTGCCACTCCCAACTTCCTCATACAATACCACAACTTCTCTCGAGGCACCCTGTCATATGCTTTCTCCAGGTCCACAAAGACGCAATACAACTCCTTCTGGCCTTCTCTAAACTTCTCCATCAACATCCTCAGAGCAAACATCACATCTGTGGTGCTCTTTCTTGGCATGAAAACCACACAGCTGCTCACTAATCATCACCTCACTTCTTAACCAAGCTTCCACTACTCTTTCCCATAACTTCATGCTGTGGCTCATCAATTTTGTCCCCCTGTAGTTACTACAGTCCTGCACATCCCCCTTATTCATAAATATTGGCACCAGTACACTTCTTCTCCACTCTTCAGGCATCCTCTCACTTTCCAAGATTCCATTAAACAATCTGGTTAGAAACTCCACTGCCATCTCTTCTAAACATCTCCATGCTTCCACAGGTAGGTCATCTGGACCAACGGCCTTTACATTTTTCATTTTTTTCATAGCTGTCTTTACTTCTTCCTTGCTAATCCTTTGCACTTCCTGATTCACTATCTCCACATCATCCAACCTCTTCTCTCTCTCTAGTTGTCTTCATTCATCAGCCTCTCAAAGTATTTCACACTCTCCTCACTTGTGAGTACGTTTCCATCTTTATCCTTTATCACCCTAACCTGCTGCACATCTTTCCCAGCTCTGTCCCTCTGTCTCGCCCATCGGTCCTTTTCTCCCTCCTTAGTGTCCAACCTCTCATATAACTCATCATTCACCTTTTCTTTAGCCTTTGCCACCTCTCTCTTCACCTTGCGCCTTATCTCCTTGTACTCTTGTCTATTTTCTGCATCTCTCTGACTATCCCACTTCTTCTTTGCCATCTTCTTCCTCTGTATACTCTCCTGTACTTCTCCATTTAACCACCAGGTTTCCTTTTCCTCCTTCCAGATGTCACACCAAGCACCCTTCTTGCTGTCACCCTTACTACTTCTGCTGTAGTTTCCCAGCTGTCTGGTAACTCTTCACTGCCACCCAGTGCCTGTCTCACTTTCTCCCTAAACTCAACCTTGCAGTCTTCCTTTTTCAACTTCCACCATTTGATCCTTGGCTCTGCCCTCACTGTCTTCGTCTTCTTAATCTCCAACGTCATCCTACAGACCACCATCCTATGTTGCTTAACTACACTTTCCCCTGCCACCACTTTGCAGTTTTTAATCTCCTTCAGATTGACTCTTCTACATAGGATGTAATCTACTTGTGTGCATCTTCCTCCACTCTTGTACGTAACCCTATGTTCCTCCCTCTTCTTAAAATACATATTCGCCATGTTCATCCTTTTGCCAAAATCCACTATCCTCTGATCTTCTTCATTCCTCTCCTTGAGACCATACCTACCTATCACCTCCTCGCCTCCTCTGTTCCCTTCAACAACATGTCCATTGAAATCCGCTCCAATCACCACTTTCTGTCCCTTGGGTACACTGTCCATCAATTCATCCAACTCACTCCAAAAATCTTCTTTCTCACCCATCACACACCCAACTTGCAGTGCATAAGCACTAACAACATTCATCATCACACCTCCGGTTTCCAGCTTCATAATCATTACTCTGTCTGACACTCTTTTCACCTCCAAAACACTCTTGACATGCTGTTCCTTCAGAATAACCCCTACTCCATTTCTCCTCCTATCCACACCATGATAGAACAATTTGAATCTTCCTCCTATCCACCTGGCCTTACTCTCCTTCCATTTAGTCTCTTGCACGCACAATATATCAACCTTCCTTCTCTCCATCATATCTGCTAACTCTCTCCCCTTACCAGTCATACTGCCAACATTCAAAGTTCCTACCTTCAGTTCCACTGTCTTTACCTTCCTCCTCTCCCCCTACCTCCAGACACCTTCGGCCAACCCATCAAAGCCAAAACATCAACATCCTCAGAGCAAACATCACATCTGTGGTGCTCTTTCTTGGCATGAAAACCATACTGCTGCTCACTAATCATCACCTCACTTCTTAACCAAGCTTCCACTACTCTTTCCCATAACTTCACCTCATCAATTTTATCAAGCCAGTCCTGCACATCCCCCTTATTCATAAATATTGGCACCAGTATACTTCTTGTAGTCATTTTGAATGATATCATATCACACCTCTCCACCTGGAGCTTATACCAACAGACAAGTACAAAAGAATACTCAGCAGATCTGGCTTTGTTTTTTGTCATCTTTGTTTCTTATTTCTAAAACTGAAGAGCTTTACTGCAGTTTTCAATATTATTTTGATAAAAAATAATAAATTATTCTAGATCAGTAACATATATTCATGTTGAACACTAATAAAGGGTGCTTAATTTACATCATTTTCTTCTTTCATTGCATCTTGTGTCTTTCAGATGGGACAATGTTTTAAAGCATTTCTCACATATTGCAATGCTTAATGCTTCCACAAGAGGGAGCCAAAGGTGTCAAATTTTAACTTCTGTTATTTACCATCTGTTCTTTTTTTATCATTCTGTAATATGAAGCCTTTCACACCAGGGACTATTATGCAGCACACAATAAATGTTTAATTTTTTTACTTTGCATTCAGAACCTTTCAGATTGGACTCTATATTAAAACAATTCTCACATACTGCATTTTGTATTGATTCCATAAGTCGTCTCTTGTGATATCAAGTGGGGCATTATTTTAAACTGTGTCTCACATGTTGCAAGTTTTTATCGATTCCACAAGTGGGCAGTTATGATATCAGATTTTCACTTCTACTGTTTATCATCTTCTCTTTTTCTTCGTTCTTTCATATAAAGTCAGTCACACTGAGCACTATTGTACAGCATTTAACATATGGCATTTCTTTCTTTTCTTTGCATCTAGTGTCCTTCACAGAGGACATTATTTTATACCGTTTCTCACAGATTTCAATTTTTATTGATCCTACAAGAAGGCTCCCGATGGTGTTGATGAAAATTATCATTTCTCTTATTAACCATCTTTTATTAATCACCTTTATTTCTTCATTATTTCTTACTGAGCCCTTAACATACGTCATTTTCTTCTTACACTGCATCCAGTGTCTTTCAGAAGAGATATTGTTTTAAAACATTTCTAACATGTTGCAGTTTGTAATGATTCTTCAAGAGTAGCTCAATGAGGTTGATATGTTACTTACCATTTGATCTTTTCATTCTTCAGACTTTTATTTTTCACCATTCATACTAGGCACAGATATGGGGACTTTCATAATTATCGTTTCATTTTTACTTCTCATCCAGCGCCCATTAGATAGGAAAGGATTTCAAATCATTTTTCACATATTGCAGTTTTCATTGATTCCACAAAAGGGAGACTATAATGTCAAATGTTCAATTTTATTGTTCTCCTTTTGTTTTTTCATGTAGCGCCTTTCAAACTGGCGCTGTAATGGAGCATTTATTGAATCTCATTTCATTCTTTCTTTTATTTTTTGCAAATAGCCCCTTCATGTTGGGCTCAGTTATAGAGCATTTCCTAAAAAATCTTTTCCTTTTTTGTTTTCATTTTAGTGCCAATCAGATGGGAAATGATTTTAAATCATTTTTTATGCGTTGTGGTTGTGGATGGGTGTTCCCTAAGGTTGGAGGACAGAGACCCTTCCACCAGCTGTGCCATAGTGCAAGGTGATCAGTTGTTAGAGGCTGGAAGGTTAAATGCAGGTGTTAGTGCACAGCTGGCCGGCCTGATATTTGAAAAGAAACTGACCACTATATATACTGACTTTAGGTATGCATTTGTATTGTGTGCGATGATCACGGAGTGGAAACTAAGAGGGCTCAAAACAAGCACAGAGAAACCTATACAGCATCATGTGCTTGTGGAGAAACTGCTAGATGTGATCCAGATGCCTGCAGCGCTAGCTGTGGTTAAATGTCAGGCACATCCTGGAAAAACAGATGATGTCAGTGAAGGAAACGCACTGGCAGATGCCTGCGCACAAAAGAGCAGCGCGGGACAAAGCTTCGCCGTTCACTTCTCTTTTCTTAAAGACCTCCAAGAGCGCAGAAGATACAGACGTTATGTCCTCTCTGTAGAGCACAGTGAATGAGAGAGAAAAGAGATTGTGGAAAATGGAAGGAGACTGTGTGGACGGGATCTGGGTTCATCAAATAACCAAAAAATGTTTTCTCCCTAAAGCTTCTTTTCCAGATATGGTGAAGGGAGCTCATGGAATAGATCATGCCTCCACAGAAATCATGGCTTGCTCCTGTGTTCACTGCCTATGCAGAGCAGTTTTGTAGAAACTGTGCGCTGTGTCAACGCTTTAATGTAGGAAAATGTCTGCAGGTCGGTCTGGCAGTAACGCCTATGCCAGAAGGACCTTTTGAACATCTGCAGGTGGATTTTCTTGAATTAACACCGCCGCATGGGTATAAATATTGCTTAGTAGTATTTTGATACTTGATTCAGTGTTTCCTGTTTTTACAAGCATTTTTTGTATGTCATCACATTTTTATTTTTATTCTTAGGTGTAGAACATTCTTTTGCTAATGGTTGCTTTTAGGAGATTACAAAACATGCTTTTGTTAACAGATGTCACCCTGTTTTAAATGTTCTTGCTTACACACACACGCTTATATCAGTATATCAGTATCATTACATTAGTAGTACATATATTGTGGCATTGTATTGTATGTTGCAGCTTCCACACCGTTTTCATTGATTCCACAAGAGGGCGACAATGAAGTCATATTTTCACATCTGTTACTTACTTCTGTTGTTTTTTCTTCATTTTTTTCGTACAGGGCTCTATTATAGAACACTTAATATAAGTTATTTTCTTCTAACATTGCATCTAGTGTCTTTCAGAAGGGATATTATTTTAAAGCATTTCTAACATGTTGCGGTTTGTAATGATTCTTCAAGAGTACTCCAATGATGTCAATTTTTCATTTATGTTATTTGCCATTTGATCTTTTTATTCTTTAATCTTTCATTACCTACAGGGCACAAATATGCAGCATTTCATAAATATTTCATTTTTATTTTTCATCTAATACCTGTTAGATGGGAAATTATTTTCAATTACTTTTCACATATTGCAATTTTCATTGATTAAACAATGTCAATTTTTCCCTTTTTTTGGATGTACTTTATTAATCCTGTGTTGTTTACCATTTGTTCTCTTTTTCCATTTTTTCATGTAGCACCTTTCATACTGGGCATCATAATGGACTATTTATTGAATGTCTTTTCATTCTTGGCGTATAGCTCCTTTCAGTTTGGACTTTATTTTAAACCGTTCCTTAGTATTGCAAAACATTTTGTATTGATTCCACAAGAGGGCGCCTATGATGTCAGATTTTCACTTCTTTTATTTACCTTCTTTTTACTTTTTTTTTATGGCCCCTTTCATTTTTGGCTGTATTATTAGAAGAGTTAATAAATGTCATTTTCTTCTTCATTGTATCTATTGTCTTTCAGGAAGGACAATACTGTAAAAATTTTCTCACATTTTGCAAGTTGTAACCGTTCTTCAAATGAACTCCTGTGATGTAAAGTTTGTACTTCTGTTACTAACCATCTGATCTCTTTATTCTTCATTCTTTCATATAGCGCCTTACATACTGAGATATTATTGACGATTTCATAAATGTCATTTGCTTTTTCTTCTTTACATCTAAGAGATGAAGAAAACAGCTTTGCATCTTTACACTTTTTAACTATGCCGAGCTGTAAACCGCCTTCAGCGGCGACGGGTCGTAACAACAAAGTGGACGCTGGGAGGCGTGGTTTACTAACACTTAGTGAAAACAAGTACACAGAAACACGCCGATCTATCCCATAGAAGTGCACCCCGCGTCTTCCTCTCCCAGCCCTCCTCTCTGGACTCCAGCGCACAGAGACAGACAAAACTGCCACATTGTAACTTTTTTTTAAATTCCCAGTACTTGATAGTAGAAGACATGAAGAAAACAGCTTTGCTTCTTTCCACTTTTTAACTGCGCCGAGCTGTAACCGCCTTTCAGCGGCAACAGGTCGTAAGAACAAAGTGGATGCTGGGAGGCGTGGTTTAAATTTGAACCACATGGAATATGTCGTTCAGACGGCAATGTGAAATTAACACCTTTAAGCCATCCACCTGTACCGTTGTTGTTTCTTATTTCTGGAGCAAATCCACATTCAACTAATTTTTTACTGAACATTACGAAATACAATTTGTGTTTTCAGGTGACATTGTCTGGTATCACGACTCCTACCAAACAGTCTAGGTTTATTCCGACATTTAAAATACTGGGGCAAATCCCAAAAAAAAATTATTGGGGAACTTCAGGAACTGTCAACATTGACAAAATGAGTCAGGTCACACAGAGAAAGTGAGACAGAAACAGATCGAGAGGGAAGGCTCGCTGATCAACGTATACGACAGTCACAATTGAGGGCCTCACAAACACCCAAACATGCTGAACAGAATCAGATTCGACAGATGCAGTCTTCACAGGCTACCATGTCGCACAGGCTACCATGTCGCACAGGCGTCAGTTGCCTAATGTGAGCCACAAATTCCTCCAGATTCTGCATTTTATTGTTTTCCCTTCCCTATTGCCACTGGGTAACCTGCTAGTACGATATAAAATATTTACTTCTGTTACTAACCATCTGATGACTTTATTCTTTAATATAGCAGCTTACATACTGGGTGTGATGGTGGTGTGTTAATATAGGGTCCCTGCAGGGGTTTTGATATGTGTGGTTGATAGAAAAAGGAAGCAGTGTAAAGAGGAGGAATCATATTTTAAGTGCTGTTCAGTTGTGGCTGTTAAGAAAAGGGGAAAAAAAACAATGTACAACAGATGTGCTTCAAATCCCTGCCTTTCTTAAGACGATATGGTGCCAGCCTGGGTTAAAAGACCCTCTTTTAATCCAGGCTGACACCATATCGTCTTAAGAAAGGCAGGGGTTTGAAGCACATCTGTTGTACATTGTTTTTTAGATAGATAGATATTTTCTCCCTCGTCAGTTATAAAGGTGGAAACAAAAACAAAGCTAAGGCATTGGAGATTTGCCCGACATGGCAGCAGTGCCACATTCACTATCCCACCACCTAAGTGTGTGTAGTGGATTCGGGGATTTGAAGAATTTCATCTCACCAGCAACCTGAACTCATCTGCCCATGAAAACCAGGTGAATATGCCTGTTTATTGCATGGGAGATGAAGTGGAGGAAAAACTGAGAGGACGGAGTATGACAGCAGAGGAACGTGGAGACTACAAACTTAAATTGGTTTGAATCCTACTTGGCAGGGAGAAAATTCTTTGTGAGTTGTGGTAATCAAATCTCTAAGACACATGATATCCGATATGGTGTTCCACAAGGCTCTATCCTGGTCTGCTGCTCTTCTCAATCTACATGCTTCCGTTAGGTCAGATTATCTCAGGTTACAACGTGAGTTACCACAGCTATGCTGATGACACACAGCTGTACTTATCAATAGCACCTGATGACTCCGACTCTCTCGATACACTAACACAATGTCTTACTTGTATTTCTGAATGGATGAATAGTAATTTTCTCAAACTAAATAAAGAGAAAACTGAAATTTTAGTAATTGGCAATAATGGATTCAGTGAGGTTATCAGAAATAAACTTAATGCACTAGGATTAAAAGTTAAGACGGAAGTAAAAAACTTAGGGGTAACCGTTGACTATAATTTGAATTTTAAATCGTATATTCATCAGACCACTAGGACAGCATTTTTTCACTCAAGAAACATAGCTAAAGTTAGACCTCTTATATCATTGAAAGATGCTGAGAAATTAATTCACGCTTTTGTTTTCAGTCGACTAGGTTACTGTAACGCACTCCTCTCAGGACCACCCAAAAAAGACATAAATCACTTGCAACGAGTGCAGAATGGAGCTGCTAGAATCCTAACTAGGAAAAGAAAATCCAAACACATTTCTCCAGTTTTAATGTCACTACACTGGTTACCTGTGTCATTCAGGATTGACTTTAAAATACTGCTTATGGTTTACAAAGCCTTAAATAATCTCGCTCCATCTTATATATCGGAATGCCTGACACGTTATATTCCAAATCGTAACCTTAGATCCTCAAATGAATGTCTCCTTAGAATTCCAAAAGCTAAACTTAAAAGAAGTGGTGAGGCGGCCTTCTGCTGCTATGCACCTAAAATCTGGAATAGCCTGCCAATAGGAATTCACCAGGCTGATACAGTAGAGCACTTTAAAACACTGCTGAAAACACATTACTTTAACATGGCCTTTTTATAACTTCACTTTAACTTAATACTGATACTCTGTATGTTCAATTCTTCATAATAACTATTCACAGTGGCTCTAAAATCCATACTGACCCCTACTCTCTCTTCTGTTTCTTTTTCCGGTTTCTTTGTGGTGGCTGCCGCCACCACCACCTACTCAAAGCATCATGATGCACCAACATTGATGGACTGAAAGCCAGAAGTCTACGTGACCATCATCATCAGGTCCTTCCATGAAAACCCTAAATACAAAGAGGACTGTTTGACTTATGTTAGGTAGATTGCCCAGAGAGGACTGGGGGGTCTCGTGGTCTGGAACCCCTACAGATTTTATTTTTTTCTCCAGCCTTTGGAGTTTTTTTTTGTTTTTCTGTCCACCCTGGCCATCGGACCTTACTTATTTTATGTTAATTAATGTTGACTTATGTTTATTTTTTATTGTGTCTTCTATTTTTCTATTCATTTTGTAAAGCACTTTGAGCTACATTTTTTTGTATGAATATGTGCTATATAAATAAATGTTGATTGATTGATACAAAGCGGTGACCAAACCAAATCAAATGTATGAGAGAGTTAAGTTCAATCAAATAACACAGGTTGCTAACGAGACTATAGACTCATTGACCTCAGTTTTATGTGTACTAGCTGGAAAACTGCGAATTCGGGGGCTGCATGATGAAATGATTAGAGATGGGTAGTCGTGGGTTTAAGGGACATGGCGCTCTCAGAAAGAGTGCAGCTAGACATTGGTCTGATGCTAGCAAAATGTTTAACGATGGCAAGGCAGTCAGAAGAAATTAAAAGACATAAGACAGATACTAGAGGTGAATATCCAAACAAGATGATATCAGTAGATGCCCCTTCTGTTAAATATAGCTGAAAAAAGGCCAATTTTTAGAAATGAAAAATCACATAGTGAAGAACTGCCTGAAGCAGTCCAACCAAAACTGTGCATTTCTGGGTAGGGGTATTGCCTTTCGGCTTGTGAAGCGCTACACTGAGCGAAGTTTTTAAAATTAAAATATATTAAAGTTCAAAATCTTGTCCATGAATACTACAGGGCCTGTTTCTCATTTAAACCTTTTGGGACATATGTGTTAAGTTTCTCAATCCACTCCTTTTCTTTCCTATACGACATGTTTTGTTCCAAAATTTTCTGAAGCCAACCCAAACATGATAGGATTATGGTTATCCTGGCCAAAATGCTTATACAAGGCTGTTTGTTTTTCTTGCGATTTAATTAGTCTTAGATGTTGAATAAACCTAGCCCTTAGTCAACTTTTAGTTTCCCCAATATTCAGCATTTGGCACTCTGCACACTAAATGGCATATATACAGTTCTGTGATTGTAAACAAAAGTTTCGGAAAAAAAGATTTCAATTTCTAGAGAAGTGTTCCCCATTATCTTTTTTATTTACAAGCAAATCTATTCTGTTTAGTTTGAGTACAGGAAGCATGTACTAATAGATCTTTTAGATTTTTATTCAAATAAGTACTTCTCAGACCATGTGCGGTGGGTGAGCAGTGGAGGTCTGAAAACTCAGAGGGAAGATATTTCCATTCACATTGGCATTGTCAGACTGTTCTCTAAAAAGTACAGGGTGGTGCAGGGAAAGGGGAAATTTTCAATTGACGTTCAATGCATGAATAAACACATTACAAAATACATTTAATGATGAAATGTATTATACAGGATATGCAATTAATGATGGCAATCAATATTCATTTTATATTCTGAAGAAAACATCGTGAAGGTGTTTCCCATTTCTCTCTACACTTTCTGACAGCCTATTGTGGAAATTCTGCATTGCTCAAAGTAACATGCCAAGGGGAATGCCAGCGATTACCTGTTTAATCCTTCTTTTTAGTTCAGCGATGGATGCAGGACGTGTACGGTACACTTAACTTTTAAGATGTCCCCACAGAAAGAAATCACAAACAGTAAGATCGGGGATCTTGGAGGCCATGGAATGTCACCGTTGCGTGAAATGATGCTCCTTCCAAACAATCGTCGAAGAGCTGCCATCGATTGTCAGGCAGTATGCGAAGTGGCTCCACCTGGGAACTTCTTTTTTAAGGCTGAACCTGTTTTTCGAAATTATACACCCATGTTGTAATGGCATGAGCAGACGGGACAGGATCTGCACTGGTATCCCGAAGGTTGACAATTCGAATCCCCGTCACTGCCAAAAGAGATGCTATTCTGCTGGACCCTTGAGCAAGACCCTTAACCTTCAGTTACTCCAGGGGTGCTATACAATGGCTGACCCTGCACTCTGAACCCAAGGTGTATGCGAAAACCAAGTAATTTCCTTTGGGATTAATAAAGTATAATAAAAAATAAATTAATTAATAATAATAATAAAAAAAAGCTGCTCCTCTGTCTGGAGATGATCCTCTCCAGTGGATGCAGTGGATTCTCCATGATTGACAGGAGCCTGCTTAGCACCTGTCGCTCTGCCACGGATGTCAAACTGTCCAGCTCCATGCCTACAATAGAGCCTGCCTTCCTCACCAGTTTGTCCAGGCGTGAGGCGTCCCTCTTCTTTATGCTGCCTCCCCAGCACACCACCGTGTAGAAGAGGGCGCTCACCACAACCGTCTGGTAGAACATCTGCAGCATCTTATTGCAGATGTTGAAGGATGCCAACCTTCTAATGAAGTATAGTCGGCTCTGTCCTCTCTTGCACAGATCATCAGTATTGGCAGTCCAGTCCCGTTTGTCATCCAGCTGCACTCCCAGGTATTTATAGGTCTGTACCCTCTGCACAGTCACGTCTGATGATCACGGGGTCCATGAGGGGCCTGGGCCTCCTAAAATCCACCACCAGCTCCTTGGTTTTGCTGGTGTTCAGTTGTAGGTGGTTTGAGTCGCACCATTTAACAAAGTCCTTGATTAGGTTCCTATACTTCTCCTCCCTCACTCCTGATGCAGCCCACCATAGCAGTGTCATCACTGAACTTTTGCACGTGGCAGGACTCCGAGTTGTATTGGAAGTCTGATGTATGTTGGCTGAACAGGACCGGAGAAAGTCCAGTCCCCTGCGGCACTCCTGTGCTGCTGACCACAATGTCAGACTTGCAGTTCCCGAGACGCACATACTGAGGTCTGTCTGTAAGATAGTCCTCAATCCATGCCACCAGGTATGAATCTACTGCCATCTCTGTCAGCTTGTCCCTAAGGAGCAGAGGCTGGATGGTGTTGAAGGTGCTAGAGAAGTCCAGAAACATAATTCTTACAGCACCATTGCCTCTGTCCAAGTGGGAGAGGGATCGGTGTAGCATGTAGATGATGGCATCCTTTGCTCCCACCTTCTCTTGGTATGCAAACTGCAGAGGGTCGAGGGCGTGGTGGACCTGTGGCCTCAGGTGGTGAAGCAGCAGCCGCTCCATGGTCTTCATCACATGTGACATCAGAGCGACAGGTCGGAAGTCATTCAGCTCACTAGGACATGATACCTTTGGGACTGGGGTGATGCAAGATGTTTTCCAAAGCCTCGGGACTCTCCCTTGCTCCAGGCTCAGGTTGAAGATGCGCTGTAGAGGACTCCCCAGCTCTAACGCACAGGCCTTCAACAATCATGACAATGCTCTATTTGATTCAACTATACCCGGATACAAAGTAGATAGAATGCGTAGGATACAAGTAGTAAAGCAGGGTCTAATTCAGGCCTTTTTTATAAGTGCTTTTTATTTATTTATTTTGAATTAACCATGTCAGCTAAAGTGTTTAAAATCTGTGAGAATGGTTAAGTAAAATGCAGCAATAGCAAGTGGTATTTTTGTGTTATTTGCATTGATTCACGACAAGCTGAAATTCATGGTAACTTATGATTATTCTTTACTAGCAGTTTAAGCACTTGCTGTAAAAAGGCCAGGGTTTCTAGAAACTATTGAAATTGTCAGGAAAAAAACTGAAATGTAGAGATGTCAGGTAATTTAACGGAACTACTCTGGACGTCTCTCTCCTACGAGGATTCTTTTTGCTGATGTGCTGGCCTGGCTTGTGTTAGTAGCGGCTAAGCAAGTTTTCTGTCTGTGGTGGATGTTGCCATTTTAATTTGTTCATATAGTGATAGTACTATACATTCAATTCAGATGGTTTTCATTATTTTTCAAGATGAATTATGCGAGGGCAGCATGGTGGTGCAGTGGTGGCGCTGCTGCCTCGCAGTTAGGAGACCAGGGCTTGCTTCCCGGGTCCTCCCTTCATGGAGTCTGCATGTTCTCGCCGTGTCTGCGTGGGTTTCCTCCCACAGTCCAAAGACATGCAGGTTAGGTGCATTGGTGATCCTAAATTGCCCCCAGTATGTGCTTAATGGGTGGGTGTGTGTGTGTGCCCTGCCCTGCCTGGGGTTTGTTTCCTGCCTTGCGCTCTGTGTTGGCTGGGATTGGCTCCAGCAGACCCATGTGACCCTGTGTTAGGATATAGCAGGTTGGATAATGGATGGATGGATGAATTATGTGATAACATTTAGGAACAATAAAAATTATGTATGTAAGTTAAAAATCGAGTTACGTCAAGATGCATGGAGAATCACTTTATCGTAGCATTGATTCGTGTGGTGTCTCATAATCACTGCACTGCATGCTGTAATGCAAAGATAATTAGTCATATTGAGGTTGTGACTTTTAGCTAATGAGAGTTTACTGTAGTGTTTTATTTTCCTTTGTTATAACAAATGTAGTGGGGCTTATCATATATGGGACGTTGCAGGTGGGTATTTATTTGAGTGTGTGATTGTGTGAGATTGCGGTATACCAGGTCCACAGCTCAGAATTAAAGGCTAGTTTTAAATAAATAATCGCCACACTCGTGGCTTATAGAGGGGACATGGAAGTGTTGCCAGAGCGGTTATCGGACGCAACGAGCTGAGGGTGTTTCCTTGCTTATGTGCACAGGTGAGGAATTGACCACATCCGTAACTGATGCTGGGAGCTGCTAATTGCCACCGCTGTGCCATGTCCCCATTGTATACAGTAGGAGCGTTACTATGGAAGGAAATATAAAAGATCTGAAAGAGAGAACGGAGGAAGAGAGGGAAGCAGGAAGCAAAGGAACCAGTGTGAACGAGTGAGAAAGAGCAGGCTCGATATAAGAACAGGCAGCTGAGAAAAGTCAGCCCTAGCAGGGTGTTTGGCTGGCACCCTAAGGCAGTTTGAGGGGAGCAGGAGTGAGCAGAAGGCAGTTGGCTCACTGCATAAGGCTTTAAGAAGGCAGCGGGAGTCAGATTTGGGATCGGAAACCCCAGCGTGAGCGTCCTGGCCGTTGGTGGGACTCAAGTCTCAGTCCGGGTAATGGTGCCATATGGAGACAGAGGACGGAAGGCAACTGGACGTAGCGAAGGTCAGCTGAAGGTAGGCGCAAAGCCCGGATGGGAGAAGCGGGGAGCCGCCAGCTAAGAAAGGCACCTGGTTTTGTTTTTAAAAGGACTGCTTCCAGCCAGCTATTTTAACCTTGTTTTAATTGAAAGTATTTTCCCTCCACATTTCACTTGCTTCTTAGTGGATTATTTATTTATTGACTTTTTAATGCACTGCACTTTTTATTTGAACACTGTTTTGAGATTTGTTTTATTGTAATAAAAGCACTTGCATCTTTTTGCACCATCCCCTTGCTTCATTGGTGTCCTCACTGTCCAGCTCATCCGGTTACATTATCTATGTTGTCGGGTTCAAGAGGCTCCTTAAAGGGAAGTGGGAGCCATGGAGAACAACCTGCATCATCATGGAGATAAGCATTACGGGTGTATGGTGTGATAAACACCTCTGAAAGTACCAGGATCCTTCCCTCTAATTCCTTCTGGTCTCTGTGGGTCTGTGAAAAATAAAGTTAAGCTTTCTGTCCAAGCACCATCGACGGATTCAATTAAGAAATAAAACTAGTTGCATCCAACTAACTGCATGATCACTGTATCTTGTGCAAAAATTTCACAAAGGCATCCTTTAAACAATCAGCAATTTATAAAAAGTTTTAGTTATGCAGACACAGCTGCCTTCCATTACCGTGGTTATCAAACTCTTTTACTATTGAAAGGCACTATATAAAAAATAAAAGTTGTCTAGTAACTCTAAAGTCAGCAGCGCAAATAGAGATGACTTCACTAGGAGGCCTCACGCCGGCCTCACAGGCAGCTGCATATCTCACTTCATACAACGCACATCTTTGAAGATCTTCCATTATGAAACACTTTTCAGCATCTCTAGTTATCTGTGACCTCCAATGTGTCTCTGTGAGCTTTCAGAACTGCACCAGATGCTTGTTTCTGCTGATCCATAGTTTAATTTCTCTTGAGTCATTCAATGTTTTCAAAATTTTAAGAACATCTGGAATTGTAGCGGACTCAAAGTCTGAGCTGTGCAGCTGCCCTTTACAGTAAAAGTGAATTGAAAGGCTGATAAACTGGTTGACAAGTAACCACAAACTTGGTAGCCTTGTTCCGTTGGTTATTATTTGCAAAATCGAGCAACAGTTGTCTTCTCAGTCAAATTCTGTAAAAGCCAAAGTCTATCTGTGAATGTACCCACTCATCACTGTTCTGGTCTTTATTCTCCATTTCGGTGTTTTCTAGTAACACTTTGATCTTCGTTCATAATATAATTTTCTATTATTTTTATAGTTTTGTTTTTATTTCTTAACAAGTTGAAATTAAAGTTCACAATGTAGTTAATGTCTGGCTGTAAAATCAAAGGCTCAATTCTATTAAATTTTCCAGTTAGAAATGATACATTGCTGTTCTCCATACTATTAATTAGGGCCTCAATCACCGTAATCTCTGTCTGCAGTGAGCACAGCCAGGCCTCTAACTTGTGCAGACTGAATGGTGATGTCCCATGTGCCTCAAGGATGTCACCCAATGCAGCTTCATTTGTTGTTCCTCCACGAGTAGATGGTAGAATACGAGCAAGCCTGTGTATCTCTCAATCAAAGTTTTGAATTTACTGATTTTCTTTTCTATGCTGTAGACAGTCTTGAATGTGGAATCTACTAAAAGATAATCACACATCATCTCTACCTCTAGTAAACAACAACATTTATTTATATAGCACATTTTCATACAAATAATGTAGCACAAAGTGCTTTACATGATGAAGTTTGTAGTAATTCTTCAAGAGTACTGCTATGATGTCAGATTTTTACTTATGTTACTTACCTTCTGATCTCCTTATTCTTCAATCTTTCATGTAGCATCTTCTATACTTGGTACGTATATGGAGCATTTCATACATGTCATTTCATCTTTATTTTTCATCTGGTGCCTATTAGATGGGAAATTATTTTAAATCATTATTTACATATTACAATATTCATTGATTCCACACAAGGGTGCCTATGACATCAAATTTTCCCTTCTGTTCTTCATCAATTCTTATCCTTTTTTTACAGCTTTAAAACTGGGCACTGAAATGGAGTGTTTATTGAATGTCATTTTATTCTTTCTTTTATTCATTGCATAGCACACCTTTCAGTTTGGACTCTACTGTATTTCCAACCATATTTCACATATTGCAATATTTCAGGATTCCACTAGATGGCGCCTATGATATCAGTGTTTCAACTTTATTACTAACCATCTGTTCTCTTTTTTACGCGTTCTGTCATATAGCACCCTTCATATTCGGTATTATTATAGAGCACTTTGTAAGTGTTATTTCTTACATTTTTTAATATATAAACACCTTTGAAGTGGGACATATTTTAAACCTTTTATCATATATTACAAGTATTTATTGATTCCAAAAATATGCAGTTATGAAGTCAGATTTTCACTTCTGCTATTTACTATCACTTCATTTTTTTCTTTATTCTTTCTATCCACACTAGGCACTATTATACAGCACTTAATATGTGTCAATTCTGTCATTCCCTGCATCTCGTGTCTTTCAGAGAGAACTCCTGTGTCTCCAGACCTCCCCTCTAAACCCCTTCCCAGACTGTGTGTCTCTGCTGGGCAGGTGAGGAGAGAGCTGCATGAACATGACTTCAGGGCTGGATGGAATCAACAACAACAACAACATCATTTATTTCTATAGCACATTTTCATACAAATAGTGCATCTCAAATGATGAAGAAATAGAAAAAAGGCAAAATAAATAAGAATTAAAATTAGGGAACACTTATTAACACAGAATAAAAAGTAAGGTCTGGTGGCCAGGGAGGACAGAATAAACAAAAGATGGCTGGAGAATAAAATAAAATCTATATGTGTCCCGAGGCCACAAGACCACCCAGCCCCCTCTAGGCATTCTACCGAACATCAATGACCTCAATCAGTCCTCATTGTATTCAGGCTTCACATGGAAGAACTTGATGATGATGTTCATGTGGACATCTGGCCTTTAATCCATTAATGTAGGGACATCACAGTGCTTTTATCAGGTGATGGTGGTGCAGGTCGCCTCCCCAGAAACCCGGAAAAAGAACAGAAGAGAAAGTAGGGGTTAGTACGGGTTTTGGAGCCACCATCAATAATAATGATAATTAATTGAATATACAGAGCATCAGGATTAAACTAAGATGAAGTTATGAGAAGGCCATGTTAAAGTAATGAGTTTTCATTAGTTTTTTAAAGTGCTCCATTGTATTAGCCTGGTAAATTCCTATTGGCAGGCTATTCCAGACTTTAGGTGCATAGCTGCAGAAGGCCGCCCGCTTCTAAGTTTAGCTTTTGGAATTCTAAGCAGACACTCATTTGAAAATCTAAGGGTATGATTTGGAGTGTACAGTAAAGTGTCAGACATTCTGAAATATAAGATGGAGTGAGATTATTTAAGACTTTGTAGACCATAACCAGGATTTTAAAGTCAATTCTAAAGGACACAGGTAACCAGTGTAGTGACATCAAAACTGGAGAAATGTGCTTGGATTTTCTTTTCCTAGTTAAGATTCCAGCAGCTGCATTCTGTACTAGTTGCAAACGATTGATGTCTTTTTTGGGTGGTCCTGAGAGGAGTGCGTTACAGTAATCTAGTCGACTGAAAATGAAAGCGTGAACTCATTTCTCAGCATCTTGCAATGTTATAAAAGGTCTAACTTTTGCTATATTTCTTAAAAATTCTGTTTTAGTAACCTGATTAACATGTGATTTAAAATTCAGGTCAGAGTCAATAGCTGTGGTAGCTCACGAGATAATCCCGAGATAATCTGACCTAATGGAAGAATGTAAATCGAAAAGAGCAGTGGACCAAGGATAGAGCCTTGTGGAACACCGTATACGATATCGTGTGTCTTTGAGTTGTAATTACCACAACTAACAAAGAATTTTCTACCTGCCAGGATGAATTCAAATGAATTTAAGACCCTGCCAAAGAGGCCCAACAGCTCACTAAGGCGATTTCTAAGAATATGGTGATCAGTGGTATCAAATGCACTACTCAGGTCTAAGAAGATGATAACGGATAAATGGCCTCTATCTGCATTTACCCGCAAGTCATTTACTACTTTAACAAGTGCAATTTCTGTACTGTGGTTTGTTCTGAAACCTAACTGAAACTCATCAAGAATAGCAGGTTTATTCAGGTGGTCATTTAGCTGCATACTGACTGCCTTCTCTATAGTTTTACTTAAGAGTCTTAATTTTACTTTATAAAGAGTCCAGCACATGCTCTGCCTGAGTGACCAGGGGCATCATGTATAAATGTGTGTACTCACAAAATTGTTGTGCATGCCCGTTTCCACGCTAACAAGCAGTCAGTGCCCTGAACTCAGAATAAAACTGCTCCATATTATTCTCCCAATGTGCAATATAGATCTTAAGTCAACCAGTGCAATTTGTACGTTTAACCAGTGCAATTTGTATATATAACAAGTGCAATTTGTATATTTTGTAAAGTACTTTTATTACTATTCAGTTTGTTATTATTTTCTCTCTTCTTGTCTTTTTAACTCTTATGCCTCACACTGAGTCGACTGCACCTTCAATTTCGTTCATTTGTAAAAGTGAAAATGACAATAAAGATCTATCTATCTAAAAAAACTAAACTTGTTGTAAAGCCACGCACATTCTAACACCAGGTCAACCAATGTTGTATGCAACGTTTCGACTCGGTTTTGCAAACTGGCTGCATGCAGCGTCAAAGCTGTGCTATTGTTCCAGTGTGGTTCCCCTTTCTTTTTTAGATCCAGATCCCTGATGCGGCTTTATCAAATACACTGAAATTAACTGCATATCGTTTATTAGTTTAAGGCATCTGATTGTAATCAACCTGTAACCATATAATGGAGCATGGAATGGTCAAACTATTCCAAATACCATTACTGCTTTAGCGTTGTGACTCTCAGTGCACCAGTCAGAGTATTTTAACCCACTGCATCTGAGTATGGAATCACAGCTACAGTAGCTCATCAGAATGCTCTATGGCAGATTGTGTCAAGAGCGGAGATAATTCTCGGGATTCATCTTATAGCACATGCCATGTCAGCCATGTGCACAGTCTGTTTGAACATTTCCCATATGGCAATGCTTCAGAGCCTTTCCTGTAGGGACCTCACAGATCATAAAGTTTCATCACAAGAGCTCTAAGCGCATTCAATCAGTCCATCAAGTGCTCCTGGTAGAACCGTTTGTGCTTATTAATACAATCATCTCACTGTAAACTTACACTACAACTGTAACCGTGCATAACCTGAGACACTTATGCTTTCATATTGTATATTTTTCATTGTTTTTATATTGTATTATTATTATTATTTGTTGTTATTTCATAATTTTATAAGAAAATAGGTTTATGGAGGATTTGAATATTGAATCTCATTGTACCATACAATAACAATAAAGCAATTCAATTCAATTCAATAGAAGAGCACTTTGTATTTACAGACGATGACAAATGGCATCTAAGTTGATTTAGATTTCCGAGCGCCTTCTTGGAGCTCTTGACTTTATTTTAATGATGAAATGTAGTAGAGTATATGTATTACATTATGCAGATAAAGTTACACTTCATTTAAATAACGTATACTGTTAATAATTAAACATGTGGACACAGTGGCACAGCGCTAGCGATGACCTGGTGCCCCATTCATGGATTGTTCCTGCTTTGCCCTGTATGCTTGCTGGGATTAGCATGACCCTGGATGAATAGATGGATGGAATGATTAAACAAACTATGAAGATATTTCAATGTTCCTTAAAACTTTTGAAGAATCGCAATTCTAAGATTACAGATGGCTTGACATTTATTACACAGCTAATTGTGTGGCGATTGGTTACTTGGAGAAAGAAAAGGAAGGACAGGAATTGGGGGTTAGTACGTTTGAAAGAGACAATACTGCTGCAATAAATTATTTAATCGAAGGTCGCGCACGACAAAGCAAGCATCTTGCAGAAGACAGAAACAATCTCTGGACAGGGTGCCAGCTAGTCACTGTCACTGCGCCAACATGCCCCCAAATTTAATACATGCTTTAATTCCTATCATCATGAAAATATCAAGTATACATCTCAGTATTTTAATTATTCAGAGAGCTATAATATCATGAATGTAATGGATTCTGTGTCCTGTCGGCATAAGAGAAAGCCTGTTTCAGAAGCATGTAGTGATTCACACACACAGAGCACATAGAAGAACACATACAATACAAAGCATTTAACGTGCTACTTTAGTTATGATGGAATTTGGGAAACTAGTAAATTAAACGATTTTAAGATGAAGTTTATGATGTTCTACTTTAATGACAAAGTAAACTACATGATTAAAGTAGAAAGTTTGAGATTAAAGTTGACTTTTCAATGTTTTTTACCCCACTGTGTCACTTTTTTTTTCTCTGTACCTTAATACACTTCTATATGACACTCAGATGGTGGGCTATGACTCGCTTCTTCATGGCAATTTTGATATCTGACCACTTCTTATTTATTTCGGGCACTTTGTAACTTTCTGAACTTGAACTTTCAAGTTTCTCCGCCACTCTATGTCACTCGATCAACTTTCTTTTGTTATTTATACTACTGCTTAAACCAACAAATAGTATGTTTTTCTTTGCCTCTACTTAGTATTCGCTGAAATTCTTCTATTTTTCCCTGTGGTTTTGCTGTTGTCTTTTCACAGAATGCTGAACTTAAGGGGCAGTTTATATTGATTTGCATATTTAAGGAGGCGTAATTCTGGGAGGAGTCGGGGTGGGGAAGTAGGCATAGGTACAAACGTTACATTTCATGCTCACTGGGATTTTTGTAGAAGAAGAACGTGGAAGTTGGCCAACGTACAGATTCATGCATTGGGATTTTTTTGTGCATACGCACATTTTTGTTTTTGTCCGTATGTCAATTTTTAGTGTGAATTCTACACACGGCATTAGACATGAGGCCCCAGGTGAGTACTAATCTCATACTTTAGCCTGACAGCGCTGGAGTCCAGCAGACTGAGAGGGTAAAGCCACACAGCGATGAGCACTGCATGCTCACCATCTTTACCCAGGAAGGCTGGCAGGTTCTGGTAGACATTAAAGGCTGTTCTATAGTCAACTGAAAGTTTAGGAGTACAAATATCCCCATTGAAAGTGCCACATATATTTTCAGCTTCATTTCACTCTTTATCAGACAAGTCCATGGATCCTTTTCCCTGAATGGCTAACTTTGGGATTATCATTAATGACATTATTGTAATTCTTCTGAAATGGTCTCCACAGAGTCATCTTTAGAAACATTTCTGTCAAACCCCAAAAAAAGCAAATTACAGTAATGAACTGTTCTACAACAGAGACCAATATGAAAGGCACAATTAAGAAAGAATGAAGATAAAGTCCTCCCTGCGTGGAGTTTGCATGTTCTCCCCGTGTCTGCGTGGGTTTCCTCCGGGCGCTCCGGTTTCCTCCCACAATCCCAAGACATGCAAGTTAGGTGGATTGGCGATTCTAAATTGGCCCTAGTGTGTGCTTGGTGTGTGGGTGTGTTTGTGTGTGTCCTGTGGTGGGTTGGCACCCTGCCCTGGATTGGTTCCTGCCTTGTGCCCTGTGTTGGCTGGGTTTGGCTCCAGCAGACCCCCGTGACCCTGTATTCGGATTCACCGGGTTAGAAAATGGATGGATGGATGGATGAAGATAAAATAACAGATGGTAAATAACTAAAGTAAAAATGTAACGTCTTATGCGCCCTCTTGTGGAATAAAGGAATATTGCAATTATGTGGAGAAAGATTTCAAATAATTTCCCATCTGATAGGTAGTAGGTGAAAAGAAAAAAAGGAAATGACGTTAATGAAATGCTCTATATTTGTATTAGGGTTTGTAAGGCACAATATGAATGAATGAAGAATAAAACGATCAGAAGGTAAGCAACAGTGTTAAAATGTTTACATCCTAGGTGTCCTCTTGAAGAATCGTTACACATGGCAATATGTGAGAAACAGATTAAAATAGAGTCCCACCTGAAAGACACTCGATGCAAAGAATTAAGAAAAAGATGGATGTTAAATGTTTTCTACTAGATCCCAAAAATGCACTGTGAGAAAGAATGAAAGAAAAAGAACAAGTTGGAAATAAGAGGAATGATATTTTCCATCACAGACTCCTGGAGGTGAGTTTTCATGATGCCATCCAGTTTTGCTGTCATACTCTTTTCCACAGCGACTTCCAGAGTGCCAGGGTTTGTGATGGAGCAGGCTCTCCTGGTAAGTTTGTTCAGGCGTTGTGCTTTTTATTTGTGCTCAGCTTGCTTCTCCAGGAGACTGCAGCATCAGAACACCACACTGGCACATATCAGAAGACCTGAGTCTATTCAACAAGTCCAAGTCTGCTCTGGCCCTTCTTGTGTTGTCAGACCAGTCTAGTTTGTTGTTTGTGTGAACCTCCCTGTCATTTGTAGCTCGGCAGCACTTCCATGTTTCTCCGTTACTAATGCAGCTTATGATTGATAAGTTATCTGAAAATGTCTGCAGATGGCAAGCGCTGGTATTGTGCTGGACGTATGTATGTTGTGTAGATGGGTGAAGAGGACGGAAGACAGGGTAGTCCCCTGAGGTGCTCCAGTATTACACATCACCATTTATGACACACAGTTCCTCAGCCTCACCAACTGCTGTCTGTTGGTCTGGTGGTCCATGATCCAGGAGATTGTGGGGGTATCAAGAGGCAAATCCTTGATATTTTCCCCCAGTCTAAGAAGCAGAATGGCATTGAAATCACTGGAAAAGGCCAAGAACACGATCCTGATTGTGGTTACAACTTTGTCCAAGTGGGAGTAGGCTTCCATATGACACTCAGACGGTGGGCTACAACTCTCCTTTTCATGGCAACTTTGATACCCGACCACTTCTTTTTTATTTCGGGCACTGTGCGACTTTCTGAACTTGAGCTTTCAAGTTTCTCTGACACTCTATGTCACTTGATCAATTTCCTTTTGTTGTTTATACCACTGTTTAAACCAACAAATACTGTTTTTCTTTGCCTCCACTTGGTATTAGCTGAAATTCTTCTATTTTCCCCCCGTGCTTTTGCCATTGTCTTTTCATAGAACGCTAAGCTTAAGGGCTATTTATATTGATTTGCATATTCAAAGAGGCATAATTCTGGGAGGAGTCAGGATGGGGTGGCAGGCGTCTGCACATGTGTTACATTTCACGCTGATGTATGAAGAACGTGGAAGTTAGCGTATGCACAGATTTATCCACCTGAATTTTTTGTGCATATGCTCATTTCTGTTTTTGTTCTATGCATGGTGTTATACATGAGACCCCATGTGAGTACTGATCTCATACAGCAGCCAGGCAGTGCTGGAGTCCAGCAAACTGGGAGGGTAAAGGCACACAGTGATGGGCACTGCATGTTCACCATCTTTACCCAGGAAGGCTAGCACGCTCTGGTAGGCATTTAAGGCTGTTCTACAGTTGTGCTTGAAAGTTTGTGAACCCTTTAGAATTTTCTAGATTTCTGCATAAATATGACCTAAAACATCATCAGATTTTCACTCAAGTCCTAAAAGTAGATAAAGAGAAACCAGTTAAACAAATGAGACAAAAATATTATACTTGGTCATTTATTTATTAAGGAAAATGATCGAATATTACATATTTGTGAGTGGCAAAGTATGTGAACCTTTGCTTTCAGTATCTGATGTGACCCCCCCCAATAACTGCGACTAAACGTTTCTGGTAACTTTTGATCATTCCTGCACACCAGCTTAGAGGAATTTTCACCCATTCCTCCGTACAGAACAGCTTCAACTCTGGGATGTTGGTGGGTTTCCTCACATGAACTGCTCACTTCAGGTCCTTCCACAACATTTCCATTGGATTAAGGTCAGGACTTTGACTTGGCCATTCCAGAACATTCACTTTATTCTTCTTTAACCATTCTTTGGTAGAACGACTTGTGTGCTTAGGGTCGTTGTCTTGCTGCATGACCCACCTTCTCTTGAGATTCAGTTCGTGGACAGATGTCCTGACATTTTCCTTTAGAATTCTCTGATATAATTCAGAATTCATTGTTCCATCAATGAAGGCAAGACATCCTGGCCCAGGTTCAGCGGAACAGGCCCAAACCATGATACGACAACCACCATGTGTCACAGATGAGATAAGGTTCTTATGCTGGAATGCAGTGTTTTCCTTTCTCCAAACATAGAACTTTTTGGTTTAAATGAAAAGCGTTATTTTGGTCTCATCCGTCCACAAAACATTCTTCCAATAGTCTTCTGGTTGTCCACATGATCTTTAGGAAACTGCAGACGAGCAGCAATGTTTTTTTTGGAGAGCAGTGGCTTTCTCCTTGCAACCCTGCCATGCACACCATTGTTGTTGAGTGTTCTCCTGATGGTGGACTCATGAACATCAATATCAGCCAATGTGAGAGAGGCCTTCAGTTGCTTAGAAGTTACCCTGGGGTCCTTTGTGACCTCGCCGACTATTACATGTGTGCCTTGCTCTTGGAGTGATCTTTGTTGGTCGACCACTCCTGGGGAGGGTAACAATGGTCTTGAATTTCCTCCATTTGTACACAATCTGTCTGACTGTGGATTGGTGGAGTCCAAACTCTTTAGAGATGGTTTTGTAACCTTTTCCAGCCTGATGAGCATCAACAACTCTTTTTGTGAGGTCCTCAGAAATCTCCTTTGTTCGTGCCATGATACACTTCCACCAACATGTGTTGTGAAGAGCAGACTTTGATAGATCCTGTTCTTTAAATAACACAGGGTGCCCACTCACACCTGATTGGCATCCCATTGACTCGAATTTCACCTTCAAACTAACTGTTAATCTTTGAGGTTCACATACGTCTGCCACTTACAAATATGTAATATTCGATCATTTTACTCAAAAAATAAATGACCAAGTATAATATGTTTGTCTCATTTGTTTAACTGGTTTCTCTTTATCTACTTTTAGGACTTGACTGAAAATCTGATGTTGATTTAGGTCATATTTATGCAGAAATATAGAAAATTCTGAAGGGTTCATAAACTTTCAAGCAGAACTGTATAATTAACTGGAAGTTTAGGAGTACAAAAGTCCCAAAAGAAAGTGCAACGGATATTTTCAGCTTCATTTTACTCTTTACCTATTCATTTTTAGAAACATCTTTGTCAAATACCACAAGGGCCCAAGCACCTTACAAAATTCCCATAACCACATGAGTCGCTGTTCCCTGCCTGAACACGTCTTCAAACGTGACGTTGTTTCTACTGAGATGACTCGTCGTCCGCTGCTTAAACACAGTGGTCATGAAGTAATTCAGGGTCACACTAGCTTGATTCTTGGAGGAGCTGCTGTTATTCAGGTACTTAGCTGAACCCTCCAACCTCTACAAGGCCACAGACCAAACTTTCTCTCAGTAATGTATTATATCAAGTGCCAGAGAACTGAAGGTCTGCCCAATGAGCTTCTTCTGGCCACACTTCTGGGTGTGTGGCCAAATAGGGCCCTAAAAACATCCATGCACCAGCTGGTGGTGACCACGGACCCCAGCAGTGTTGAGCTCCCATGCTTATGACATGTGGCTCTGCTGGAAGCCAAGGGGACTGCCCTCTGTTGGTCCGGGGGAGAAACTGTCCTGGACATCCTCTCTCTTGGTCTTTTCATAATTAGGGCGTCCCAGCTGGGTAAGGGCTCTGGCCATCCACCACAACTTAGATGAATTTTATTATCTCCCAAGGGAAATTCAAATGCATAGAGTAGCCATAGCATAATAAACTAAGATACAGACTAACAAAGCAATCGATTGGTGGATCAAACAGTAAGGTGCAGAAATAGCAAAATGAACTAAGAGTATAAGCATTTAGTCTGTGACGTCAAGAGGAAGCACTGAATTGCATAATAGTAGCAGGCATAAAAGACCCCCAGAGCCTCTTCTTAGCACACCGGGGTGGAATGAGCCTGCAGTTATAAGAACTCCAAGAGAGAACGCCTCCTGGAGGGAATGGAGAGGATTTTTCAGGATGGCATCCAATTTTGCCACCATTCTTTTATCCGCAACAGCTTCCAGTGAGTGCAGGGTCTTCCCTGTGATGGAGCAGTTTGTTCAGGCATTGTGCTTCATTTGTACTCAGATTCCTTCCCCAGGTGCAAAAATATACAGCAAAAGAAATGGAGAATGAAATATTTAATAAATGATCCAATACAGTGTCAAGTATGAAAGGCGCTACATGAAAAAATGAAAAAAAAAAAGCAAATGATCAATGAAAGAATCTGAACTATGACCTCCTAGCCGCCCTCTTGTGGAATCAATAAATACTGCAATGTGTGACATGTGGTTGGAAATAGAGTCCCAGCTGAAAGGCACTATATGCAGAAAAAGAAAAGAAGGATGAAATGACATTCAATAAATATTCCATTACAGTGCTCAGTATGAAAGGCACTACATGTAAAAATAAAAAAGAAGATAAATGCTAGATGAAAGAAGTGGAAATAGGACATTATAGACACTGTCTTGTAGAATCAATGAAAACTGCAGTATGTAAAAAATTATTTCAAATAATTTTCCATCTGATTGGCACTAGATGAAAAACAAAGAGCAAATGACAGTAATGAACTGTTCTGCAACAGAGACCGATACGAAAGGTACAATTAAGAAAGAATGAAGAAAAAAGAACAGTTGATAAATAACTTAAATGAAAACGTGAAGTCTTAGGCGCCCTCTTGTGGAATAAAGGAATATTACAATATGTGAAAAAAGATTTCAAATAATTTCCCATCTGACAGGTAGTAGTGAAAAGAAAAAAAGGAAATGACGTTAATGAAATGCTCTAGTATGTAAGACGCTATATGAAACACTGAAGCATAAAAACATCAAATGGTATGTAACATAAGTAAAAACATTTTCACATCATAGCAGCCCCCTGGAAGAATCATTACAAATTGCAACATTTTAAAAAAACAACCCTTCTGAAAGACCCTATATGCAATGTAAGAAGAAAATGAGGTACATGAAGTGCTCTATAATGGAGTCTGTAATAGCCAGCTCAACCCGGCCGGGACACCCAGAGGCTGGAAGGATGGGGGAAGACAGCTACTTTGGGACACTGCCTCCCCGAAGAAGATAGATGGCAGCTTCCCTGCAGTGTACTGGTGCCCCCGGAATCCCGCAGAGCACCATGGGATATGGAGTTCGGCATCACAGCCCTGCTTGGTACGGTGGGTGCCACCAGGAGATGCTGTAGGATATTGGGAGACCCGGAAGTGCTGGCAGGTCACCTGAATGGAAAAGCAGAAGCCTGTCCGGGTCGGGCACCAAATAAAGGACTGCTGTGAACCCAGCAGGAGAACCTGAGTCAGGAGGAGGTGGACAGCACTTGCTGGGAGGTGTGGAGGAGAAGAATATTACTTATTGTGTATTGGTGCTTTATGTACCTGTTTACAGTGGCTGCGGAGCTTGGAGGGCACTGTAAGAAGAAAGAATATCAATTAAAATACTTATGTCCTGCATGTCTCTCTGTTGGATTTAAGGGGCAACAGTGACCCCTAGCGTCCACAAGTCCAATATAAAAGGAGATATAAGAAATGATGAAGAAATAAAAAACAGAAGGTAAATAAGAGGAATGATATTTTCCATCACAGATGCCCTCTTGTGGAATCAATAAAAACTGCAATATGTGAGGAATTGTATAAAATAAGGTTCTGTCCGAAAGACACCAGATGCAAAGAAAGAAAGAACTGACACATATATTAAGTGCTTTATAATCATGTCCATTGTAAATGGAGTTATTTGAAATAATGACAAAAAACTGAAGTGAAGGGAAGTAGCAAAAGTAAAAATCTGATATCATAAGTGCCAACTTGTGGAGTTGATGAAAACTTGTCATGTGTGGGAAACAGTTTCAAATAGCGTCCAGCTTCGAAGGCTCTAGATGAAAAAAAAATGTAGCAAGAAGTAACATTTACAAGGTTCTCTATAATAGTACCCAGTACAAAAGGCGCTATATGATCAAATGAGAAAGAAGAAGAACAGATGATAAATAACAAAAGTGAATATCATCGGCGTCCTCCTGTGGAATCAATAAACACTGCAATGTGTGATGTGTGGTTGGAAATAGAGCCCAAGCTGAAAGGCGCTATATGCAGCCAAAGAAAGGAAGAATGAAATGACATTCAATAAATTACAGTGCTCAGTATGACAAAATGAAAATGAGATCAAGCGATAAATAACAGAAGAGAGAATCAGACAGCACTAGTGCCCTCTTGTGGAATCAATGGAAATTGCAACGTGTGAAAAATGATTTCAAATAATTTCCCATCTAATAATAAGCGCTAGATGGAATGATAATTATGAAATGCTCCATATTTGTATTAGGGTATGTAAGGCACAATGTGAATGAATGAAGAATAAATAGATCAGAAGGTAAGCAAGAGTATTAAAATGTTTAAATCATAGGTGTCCTCTTGAAGAATCGTTACACATGGTAATATGTGAAAAACGGTTTAAGAAACAGTCCCACCTGAAAGACACTCGATGCAAAGAAAGAAGAAAAAGATGGTGGATATTAAATGTTTTCGACTAGATCCCAAAAAGGCACTGTGAGAAAGAGCGAAGGAAAATGAACAGGTTGGAAATAAGAGGAATGATATTTTCCATCACAGGTGCCCTCTTGTGGAATCAATAAAAACTGCAATATGTTAGGAATGGTATAAAATTATTTAATTAGAAGAGATCAGATTAGATCATCTTTATTAATCCCATGGGGAAATTCAAATGCTTACAGTAGCAGAAGCATTAAATACAAGAATGCAGACTCACAAGACAAATAATACAGCCAATTCAATCAATCAATTGATAAATACATAAATAAAAGTAAACTTAACGAGTGCATCGTGTATGAAGCATTGAGCTGCCTGATAACACTTCTTGGCACCCCATGGTGGAATGAGTTTGTGGCTACAAATACTCCACAACAGTGACTCCTGGAGGGGAGTTTTCATGATGCCATCCTGTTTTGCCGTCATCCTCTTTTCTACAATGACTTCCAGAGTGCCCAGGGTTTGTGATGGAGCAGGCTCTCCTGGTAAGTTTGTTCAGGCGTTGTGCTTTTTATTTGTGCTCTGGTTGCTTCTCCAGGAGACTGCAGCATCAGAACACCACACTGGCACACATCATAAGACCTGAGTCTATTCAACAAGTCCAAGTCTGCTCTGGAGCTTCTTGTGTTGTCAGACCAGTCCAGTTGTTGTTTGTGTGAAACCCCCCAGTCATTTGTAGCTCGGCAGCACTTCCATGTTACTCCATTATTAACGCAGCCTATGATTGATGAGTTATCTAAAAATGTCTGCAGCGCTGCTATTGTGATGTTGTGTAGAGGGGCGAAGAGGATGGAAGACAGGATAGTCCCCTGAGGTGCTCCAGTATTACACATCACCATTCATGACACACAGGTCCTCAGCCACACCAACTGCTGTCTGTTGGTCCATGATCCAGAAGATTGTGGGGGTATCAAGAGGCAAAGCCCTGAGCTTTTTCTCCAGTCTAAGAAGCAGAATGGTGTGAAAAGCACTGGAAAAGGCCAAGAACACGATCCTCACTGTGGGAATAGGAGTTGTGGAATATGGAGATGGAAGCATCCTCCACATTTATATGCTACTGATAGGCAAACTGCAGAGGATCCAGATGTTCTGAATCCAGGGCTTATAGTCCTTTTAGTTAAGAGCAACTGCTCGGACATCCCTGGGATCACTAGACACTCACATTTTGGGCATCCTTACTTTAACATGGTTTTCTCACAGATTCATCTTAGTTAAATCCTGATGCACTGTATATTCAATTAATTATTATTATTATTTACGGTGGCTCCAAAATCCGTACTAACCCCTACTTTCTCTTCTGTTCTTTTTCCAGTTTTCTGAGGTGGTGACCTGTGCCTGATCAAAGCACTGTGATGTCACCACATTAATGGATTAAAGGCCAGAAGTCCACATGACTGTCATCATCAAGTTCTTTCATGAGAACCCTGAATACCATGAGAACTGATTGAGGTCATTTATGTTAGGTAGAATGCTTAGAGGGGGCTGGGTGGTCTCGTGGCCTGGAACAGATTTTATTTTTTTTTCCTCTCCAGCTGTCTGAATTTTTTTTTGTTTGTTTTTTCTGTCTTCCCTGGCCATCGGACCTTACTTCTATGTTAATTACTGTCTTCCCTGGCCATCGGACCTTACTTCTATGTTAATTAGTGTTCCCTTATTCAAATTTTTATTTATTTTGCCTTTTTTCTATTTCTTTATCATGTAAAGCAATTTGAGATGCACTATTTGTATGAAAATGTGCTATATAAATAAATGATGTTGTTGTTGTTGTTGATTCCATCCAGCCCTGAAGTCATGTTCATGCAGCTCTCTCCTCACCTGCCCAGCAGAGACACACAGTCTGGGAAGGGGTTTAGAGGGGAGGTCTGGAGACACAGGAGTTCTCTCTGAAAGACACGAGATGCAGGGAATGACAGAATTGACACATATTAAGTGCTGTATAATAGTGCCTAGTGTGGATAGAAAGAATAAAGAAAAAAATTGATAGTAAACGGCAGAAGTGAAAATCTGACTTCATAACTGCATATTTTTGGAATCAATAAATACTTGTAATATATGAGAAATGGTTTAAAATACTGTATGTCCCACTTTGAAGGTGTTTATATATATAAAAAAAATGTAAGAAATAACACTTACAAAGTGCTCTATAATAATACCAAATATGAAGGGTGCTATATGACAGAAGAATTAAAAAAGAGAACAGATGGTTAGTAATAAATTTGAAACACTGATATCATTGGTGCCATCTAGTGGAATCCTGAAATATTGCAATATGGTTGGAAATAGAGTCCAAACTGAAAGGTGTGCTATGCAATGAATAAAAGAAAGAATAAAATGACATTCAATAAACACTACATTTCAGTGCCCAGTTTTAAAGCTGTTAAATGAAAAAAACAAAAAATGAAAACATGAAAATTTGACGTCATAGACACCCTCTTGTGGAATCAATGAATATTGTAATATGTAAATAATGATTTCAAATAATTTCCCATCTAATAGGCACCAGATAACAAATAAAGATGAAATGACATGTATGAAATGCTCCATATACGTACCAAGTATAGAAGATGCTACATGAAAGATTGAAGAATAAGGAGATCAGAAGCTAAGTAACATAAGTAAAAATCTGACATCATAGCAGTACTCTTGAAGAATTACTACAAACTGCAACAGGTTAGAAATGGTTTAAAATAATATTCCATGTGAAATGACACTAGATGCAATGTGAGAAGAAAATGACATATGTGAAGTGCTCTACAACAGAGCTCCATATGAAAGGCACTCTAAGAAAAAAATGAAGATGGAAGGAGGCGGCCGGAGAAGGTAAAAGGCAAAAGAGGTGGGCACATAGCCGATTACCCACGTGGCTGCAAAAGGGAGGACACCCAAGCAGTGCAGTGGGACTGAAGCAGACAGACACAATGATTCAATCAACAATCCAAGGTTTAGGAATAACTATATTATATAAAAAAATCTTGGGTCAAGATGTGATCATCTCAGAGAGACACTTTGCCATCACACAAGACTAGATATTACAACCCTAGGAAACAAGACCTGTGAGACGGTGACTTTTGCATGTCACACCCTAACTTACAAACAATTTAAAACGGGTTCACGGACATCTAACCACACAGTTGTTTGAATGCTTTTGGCAGACACACTTCATGTGCTCACAGCTCTTAAAGAGTTATACGTTCTAGATGGCACATGTACAACTAAGAGAAGAAGGAGGAGTAGCACGTCGAAAAGAGAAACGAAAGTTGGAGTGAAAAGAAGGGAAAATGTATGCACAAGAGAACAGCGAAGTGAGGACAGCTGCTGTACAGGCTTTGAAATGATCGACACGTAGCACGAAAAGCAAAAGACACAGCTTGGCAGCAGAAAGACAGCAGCTGATCCGTTCGCATCTCCTGAACGTGTGTTCAGCCCCCTTCCCTTCACCACACGAGTGGCAGAGACGTGAAGTGGCAGACGCTTCGCATGCCTCGGAAGGGGATGGGGGACAGGGTAAGCGAGCGAAGCGAAGCTTGTTGTACAGGCTCTGAAATGATCAATGCACAGCGCAAGAAGATGAACACATAGCATGGCAGGAGGAGCAGTAAGCAAGCAGATGATCTATCCGCATCTCCAAAGCGTGTGTTCAGCCACGCCCTTCACAATGCAAGCGGCAGAGATGCGAAGGGGCTGGCACTTGGCATACCCCGGGGTTGGGGGTGTCATCCTTGCACTCCATTCACCCTCCCGCAACCACGTGGCTAATCGGCTATACGTCCGCCCCTTTAACCTATTACGGACCCGGCTCTTCTGCAGAGCAGAAGGCCTTCTTGCACCATTTAGATCAGCTTAGGGGCCATCTTTCTGTACTGCTCTAATTTTAGTTGATGTACTGCCTGAGCAAGTACAGATTTGGAGGGAATGCTTTGTACTTAAGTACGGGGGATGCACCACCTCGTCAGACCATTGTGGTGTTATTCGCTTGGCCGTTCAGCTCTATTTCTCAGGTTGCAGTCTCTTCTAATGGTAAAATTCCACGAATAGCAGTGTGGAGAAGAAGCAGACAATGCCCAGTGTAGCATCCAGCCTCTCTCTTTGCCATTTTCCAGTGTAAAATTTACAGAGAGGCCACCTTGGCTTTATGCTAATTCCATATCAGATGTGCCCCACCCCAGGAGCGGGCCGCATTTTTGGGCGTGGCCACCGTGAATTGCTGAATTAAATAAATAATAACTTAAAGGATTTGCTAGTTAAGGCTTCTTGGACGGCTAAGAAACAAAAACAAATGTGCTTGACAGGTTCAATTTAAAAATAAAAAATGATTGCAAATCCTTTTTCTTCAGTACAGCGTCCGATCTTTCAGGAATTGTCTCTTAATACCATTAAGTGTAATTATGGAATACAGTGCCAACCCTCAACTCCCACCTCCGGCAGAACTTCAACCACGTCCCGAGGGAGGTGGGGGACATTGAGTCTGAATGGGCCATGTTCCATGCCTCTATTGTTGAGGCGGCTGACCGGAGCTGTGGCCGCAAGGTGGTCGGTGCCTGTCGTGGCGGCAATCCCCAACCCGCTGGTGGACACCGGTGAGGGATGCCGTCAAGCTGAAGAAAGATCCTATAGGACTTTTTTGTCCTGTGGGTCTCTGGAGGCAGCTGATAGGTACCGGCAGGCCAAGTGGAACGCTGCTCGTTGTTGCTGAGGCAAAACTCGGGCATGGGAGGAGTTTGGAGAGGCCATGGAGAACGACTTCGGACGGCTTCGAGGAGATTCTGGTCCACCGTCCGGCGCCTCAGGAGGGGAAGCAGTGCAGTGTCAACACCGTATATGGTGGGATGGTGTGCTGCTGACCTCACTCGGACGCTGTGGGTCGGTGGGAGGAGTACTTCAAGACCTCCTCAATCCCACTAACATTCCTTCCAATGAGGAAGCAGAGCCTGGGGACTCTGAGGTGGGCTCTCCCATCTCTGGGACTGAAGTCACCGAGGTGGTCAAAAAACTCCTTGGTGGCAGGGCCCTGGGGGTGGATGAGATACGCCCAGAGTTCCTTAAGGCTCTGGATGTTGTAGGACTGTCTTGGTTGACACGTCTCTGCAACATCGCATGGACATCGGGACAGTGCCTCTAGATTGGCAGACGGGGTGGTGGTCCCCCTCTTTAAAAAGGGGGACCGGAGGGTGTGTTCCAACTATAGAGGGATCACACTACTCAGCCTCCCTGGAAAAGTCTATTCGGGGGTTCTGGAGAGGAGGGTTCGTCGGATAGTCGAACCTCGGATTCAGGAGGAACAGTGTGGTTTTCATCCTGGTCGCGGAACAGAGTCCTGGAGGGTGCATGGGAGTTTGCCCGACCGGTCTACATGTGTTTTGTGGACTTGGAAAAGGCATTCGACCGTGTCCCTCGGGGAATTCTGTGGGGGGTGCTCCGGGAGTATGGGGTACCAGACCCCTGATAAGAGCTGTTCGGTCTCTGTACAACCGTGTCAGAGCTTGGTCCGCATTGCCGCAGTAAGTCGAGCCCGCTTCCAGTGAGAGTTGGACTCCGCCAGGGCTGCCCTTTGTCACCGATTCTGTTCATAACTTTAATGGACAGAATTACTAGGCGCAGCCAGGGTGTTGAAGGGGTCCGGTTTGGTGGACTCAGGATTGGGTCACTGCTTTTTGCAGATGATGTTGTCCTGTTTGCTTCATCAGGCCGTGATCTTCAGCTCTCTCTGGATCGGTTCGCAGCTGAGTGTGAAGCGGCTGGGATGAGAATCAGCACCTCCAAATCCGAGAGCATGGTCCTCAGCCGGAAAAGGGTGGAGTGCCCTCTCAGGGTTGGAGGAGAGATCCTGCCCCAAGTGGAGGAGTTCAAGTATCTCGGGTCTTGTTCACGAGTGAGGGAAGAATGGAGCGTGAGATCGACAGGCGGATCGGTGTGGCGTCTGCAGTGATGCGGGCTCTGCATCGGTCTGTCGTGGTGAAAAAGGAGCTGAGCCATAAGGCAAAGCTCTCAATTTACCAGTCGATCTACGCTCCTACCCTCACCTATGGGTCATGAGCTATGGGTAGTGACCGAAAAAACGAGATCGCGAATACAAGCGGCTGAAATGAGTTTGCTCCGCAGGGTGTCTGGGCTTTCCCTTAAAGATAGGGTGCGAAGCTCAGTCATCCGGGAGGGGCTCAGAGTAGAGCCGCTGCTCCTCCGCATCGAGAGGAGTCAGATGAGGTGGCTCGGGCATCTGATCAGGATGCCTCCTGGACGCCTTCCTGGTAAGGTGTTCTGGGCACGTCCAACCGGGAGGAGGCCCCGGGGAAGACCCAGGACACGCTGGAGGGACTATGTCTCCCGGCTGGCCTGGGAACGCCTTGGGGATTCTCCCGAAGAGCTGGAAGAAGTGGCCGGGAGAGGGAAGTCTGGGCCTCTCTGCTTAAGCTGCTGCCCCCGCGACCGACCTCGGATAAGCGGAAGAGGATGGATGGAGTGCCAACCCTGTGGTAACATTTGGGGGTATCTCCCTCTTTGACTCATTTGACTTCTTTAAATAGTAAACAAATAACTTTCTAATAGTCTGGACAATGTTCATCTACCTCTACTGGTTATTTCCAATTAACCAGGGGGAATAGTAATCGGATGATTAAGAGCTGTAAGGGACAATCTACTTATTTATCAAATATTTATCAGAATTTGGGAGGACCAGTGGGAAATCCAGGGAGTTCAGATACAGTTTTTTCTTCTGTTTATTCCTGGGTCTGTAATTATAAAACAGTTACATTTGACTGGATTAGTTACCTCTCCGTCGATCGGTTCTTCTGAGGGGGTGGTTGGAACAGAGCCTGGTGTGATGGAAGGAGGATCGGGGGACCCCCTGAATTCTTCGGTTGTTTCATTGTCAGTAAAAGAGGCTAGGAAGAAATGGGGCGACAGAAAAAAACTTGTAAGTTTGAGGAGTAAAATGGAGAAATTACAGAAGGCCTTACCTTTTGAGTCCGGGTAGCTCCTCAGGGTCCTCCATAAAACCTGAAAGAAAAAAGAAAACACTTGCCATGTCTGGGGGTTCATTGTCCTTTGTCAGGAGAGAAGGGGAGTGTGGTGCCATATTCTTCCCTGGATTCAATCATGGTGTTGCCTGATTTGGATTTTGGTGGGGAAAGGGAGTGGAATGTGGTCAAGTAGTAGGAGTGAGGAATATTTGTGTCAAAAGGTGACAGCCCTGGGTTTTTCTTTTGGGTCAGCAGTGGTGGGAGTGCAAGCAGATGAGGAATCAGCGACAGGAAAATGTGCAGGAACAAGTGGAAGTTGAAAGAAAGGAGTATGAGCAAGAAAAGTCAGAGAGCAAGTATGGGTGGCTGGAATTGGTGAGCAGGATGATCGGGGACAGGTAATGGCAATTATGTCTAATGGAGTGTTCTCTTGTAGGGAGTGATCCACAGCGAGCTGAATTGATTACATTGGAGGAATTGGGAGGTGGAGATCTGGGTAGTTTGGGGGACAAGATTGTGGGAGAATTAACTTCTGAGGTGGATTCTGTAACCCAAACTGATCCCTCTAATTCTATTAATTCAGTGGATTGTTTTAAGGTGGAATTAGTGGATCGGGAGATGGAAAAATATGGTGTTTGATGTGAAGGGACTATTTTTGGTTATGGGTGACTCCAATCTTTCATGGGTCCCATGGTATTGGCAATCTCGGACAGAAATACATAGCTTTCTGGGGGAAACAATTGCTGACATGACAGATTATAAAACGAAAACAATCGGCCAAAACTTGGGTTTTTAAGGTTTTGTTCTGTATCGGTCTCAATTATTGTAATAAACGTTGGATACCTAGAGACTGAAATTTGTCTATTGAAATTACAAGTAGTACATTTTTAGAGGCATAAATTTCTTTTGCTAAGATGCCATATGCATTGAAGGTACAGCCGAAAGAACTATGTGATGTTATAATCCTACTTAATGGAGTGTTGAGTAATATGGCGGGAGTTAATATAATTGATAGTCTTGGACTGGGCGATGTGGAGCTGGAGGTTGGAGATGTTACATTGGGAACTGGAGCAGGCCTTTCATAGATCATTGGCTGGAGTCTTTAAACTCTTGGAGGGGTCAACCCAATATGTACCCTTCCAAGATGTAAACATAATTAATGTGATAAATTTAGATTGACTAAAGACAATGTCTCTTTATTACAGAGGGGCTTGACTTTTGTTCCGACACCTATACAAGTAGACCTGGAGAAAATCAAAAGGGATATGTGCCGTTTCCATAGGAGGCTGAGGCTCTTGGATTATTTTTATTATGGGATGTTTAATGATCCGAGGAAGTCTGTTGAGCCATCACATTGGGTACCTAAAGATGATGATATTAGTGAAGTTATTTTGGACCTGATTGATAAAAATCCTACAGACCTTAAAACATTGGATAATTTACCAATTCCATTAAATAATCTAACGGAGGCAGAAAGATTATTCTTACAGGATTTGAGAAGTAATGAAATTATTAAACCAGTTCCTCAATGGGCTCAATGACCGTTATCTTGAACAAGACCCAATAAATCTTGGAGGCTCACAGACAACTTAATAATTGTTTACATTATCGCCCCCTTAAAATCTATTCAAGAAAAAAATAAAGGTAAAATTTTGGGAATTTTGACTGACCTTTATAATGAGGGCTTTATTACATCCAAACAGAAGTATCTGTCTGGGCCTTCAGATCCATCCGTAAGGAGATTTTTATCTTCTCCCCAAAGTACATAAGTCTCCGGAAAAATGGATAGTACCATTTAAAATTATGCCAGGAAGACCCATTGTTTCTTATTGCTCTTTAGAATCTTATAGAGTAGCTTAAATAGAGTATTTAATTCCATTGTTGCAATGACATAATAGTTATGTAAAAGATATATATATATATATATATATTTTTTTTTTAACTGATTAGAGACCAGGGGCCTCATGTATAAACGGTGCGTACGCACAGAAATGTTGCGTAAGAACTTTTCCATGTTCAAATCGCGATGTATAAAACCTACACTTGGCGTAAAGCCACGCACTTTTCCACGGTACCTCATGCCTTGTCATACGCAAGTTCTCATTTCGGTTTTGCAAACTGGCGGCACCCAGCGATCAAAGCAGTGCTACTGTTCCTGTGTGATTACTCATTATTTTCACGACGCGGCTTTATAAATACACAGAAACTAACTGTATATTGTTTATTAGTGTAATGCATCTGATTGTAATTAACTCGTAACAATATAATGGTCCAGGGAACAGCCATAGTATTCCAAATACCATAACTGCTTTAGCGTTGTTACTCTCACTTCTTCTTCTTCTTTTTTCAGCTCCTCCCGTTAGGAGTTGCCACAGCGGATCATCTTTTTCCATATTACTCTCACTGCACGACTTGGAGTATTTATATCACTGTATCTGAGTGTGAATCACAGCAGCAGCTGATCGGAAAGAGAATTATTGGTATACAGCTTTAAGGACACGCTGTCTCAGCCACTGCAAAACGTTTCAAAGCCTTTCCTGTACAGACCTCGCGGTTCAGAAACAGTTTAATCCCAAGAACTTTAAATGCACTCAATCAATTGCTCCTTGTAGAACGGTTTGTACTTATAAGTACAATCACCTCACTGTAAACTTGCACTACAGTTATAATATCTCACAACCTGAGCCACTTTATAAAGCGCGTATTTACATATGATGACGATATCATTTTTAAGGTGAAATGCAGCAAAATATGTTTGTTAAATTATACACATAAAACTTTCACTTCATTTAAATAATCTATATTCTTCACTGGGAGTGTCGTGAAGGATAGAATAATTAAACATGTACTACGAAGATATTTCAATGTTCTTTAAACGTTTTGAAGAATCGGCGCTAAGCTTACAGATGGCTTAACGTCTATTACAGAGCTGATTGTGTGGCGATCGGTTACTTGGGAAAGAAAAGCAAGGACTCTTGGCGGCCAATATATATATTGAATATAAAACAGAAAGAGAAAATAACAACACAGCTAAAAACGCAGCTACAAATTTCGCCAAAAGATAAATGCTTGTCATGAGCACGAGGCTCATGAAACACATGTTTAATAATGTGCTTTAACTCCTATCATTATGAAAATAACATCACGTATACATCTCAGTATTTTAGTTATTCAGAGAGCTGTAATATCACAAATATAATGGATTCTGTGTCCAGTTGGAGGAAGAGAGCCAGTTTAAGAAGCAAGTAGTGATTCACACACATAGAGCACATACGAGTAGAAGATCAAATACAAAACAAAGCATTTAACGCGCTACTTTAATTACGATGTGATTTGAGAAACTGGTTAATTAAACGATTTTAAATTTATAATGTTCTACTAAATGACAAAATAAACTACGTGATTAAAGTGGAAATGTCGAGATTGAAGTTGACATTTCGTGCTTTTTCCCCACCGTGTGCCTTTTTTCTCTGTACCCTAATAAACTTTCATATGACACTCAGACAGTGGGCTTACAACTCTTCTTCTCACGGCGACTTTGATATGTGACTTCTTTTTTATTTCCGGCACTGTGCGATTTTGTGAATGTGAGCTTTCAAGTTTCTCCAACACGCTATGTCACTCGATCAACTTCATTTTGTTGATTATACCACGGTTTATTTGAACAAATAGTATGTTTTTCCTTTGCCTCCACTTGGTATTCGCTGAAATTCTTATGTTTCCCCCCGTGCTTTTCCCATTGTCTTTTCACAGAAGGCTGCGCTTAAGGGCGATTTATATTGATTTGCATATTCAAATAGGCGTAATTCTGGGAGGATTTGGGGCGTTACATAATGCGCGTGCACGAGCGTTAGTTTTCACGCTGATCGGGATTTATGTAGTGGAAGAACGTGGAAGTTGGAGTACGCACAGATTCGTGCATCTGGATTTTTCTGTGCGTAAGCACATTTCGGCTTTTGTGCTTACGCCATATTATAGTGCGAGTTCTACGCACGGCGTTATACATGAGGCCCCAGGTTTTTCTGAATGGAACATTTATGCTCGCACTAGATGTTGAGGCTTTATATACCAACACAGATACTGAGCTTGGTTTGAGATCTGTATGGAATGGTTTTGAAAAGTATCCAGATTTAGAGACCTGATAAACATCTTTTGAAACTATTGGAACTTGGTCTTGTGAATGAATTTGAATTCAATGGCAAAATGTATTTGCAGATTCACGGGATGGCTATGGGTAACAAATTTGCTCGCTCGTATGCAAATATTTATATGGCAGAGCTGGGTGCAAACGACATTTGCTAATTGCCACAGGCTCCCCTTGTATTTATGTTTCCATGATGACATCTTTGGGGTGTGGATGCATACGAGGGATCAGTTTAATTTTCTTTAGATCTTTAATACCCATCCAGCCATTAAACTTACAGCGGAAATTAATTTTGAATCTGTCACTTTTCTGGATACCAGATTATATTTTCAGCAGGTTTCACCAGCTTTGAAAGGCCTTGGATCTAGGATCCACTTTAAAACGACAGCTATACGTTTTTTAGGGGAAATGGGAATGGTTAATCTATTTTATGGTTTACTCATTTTATCCTCTCAAAGATTATAGGAACTGTCTTAATTTAAATTGATTGAAATATATTGTATAATGAGGATTTAAGGATTTTTTTTTGTATTTATTGATTTATTTATTGAATTGATAAGGGAAACAACCGGCTAGTATAAGGCCTTAAGCAAAATTTAGTTTTTTGAATTGGACTGTTACCCAAGCATTCCAATAATGGCCCTATCCCCTACCCTAATCCTAACCTTGCCAGATGGCCGGTCCAATAAATAGGTGACTAGCCGGTTTTGAAAGATTTCTGATTATTATATTCACAGTTTTTTTTTTTGTGGCTCAGAGTGGGGCTAATAGTTTTTAAGCTATTTATTGCCCAAACACAGGGAAAGATAGGCAGGAGTCTAATTGAAAGGATTGGATTCCCTGTAACTAACTGAAGTATCAAGTGTTTTAGGTGATCTTATTTAACATTTACTTAGAAACAACTTGGGAGGGGGATTATTAACTAATAGGTAGGGAAATTTAAATTTATTTCTATTTCTTTACTATTTATTGAGGAGTGCTATTATAATAGGGTTTAAGATCTAAATTCTCTGACCCTTTTACAAGTGAATTAGGGCAGAGATACTTACCATCTGGGTTACCACAGGCCATATTAAACCCCTTTATTTTTTGAGCTGTCCTAGTCTACCCCAAAGTTCAGCTCTTTCCATTTTTACAACTACGGATATAGGACAGAAGTTCTCGTGAGTTTTTTTTTTAAATACACTTACCTGTTTTTAACTTTCTTTTTTTTAGTAGTGAATAATTTTCTATATTAACTGTTTAAAACTCATTAGGTGCCTTACTTACTTTTTTTCCCCAAGATCCTGAATAGAGCAAGTGTTTTTTTCATTTTCAAAGTGCACTTTCCCTCTTGTTTTTTTTCACTTTATTCACAAAGGACTTAACGATTTTTGATATTTTTCCCCTTCCCTCTGACTTCTTTACATTGAAGTCAAAATACTTACCTGTTAAAAATATAAATACCATACTCTATCAAAAATACTTACCTGGAATTTGCCATCTAAAAGAGCTGTCTGGTGAGTCCAACAGATTTTTTTTTTTTGATGGTCTGTGGCTAATTATAATTTACTATTCCCCTTACTCCTTTATAGATAGCCTTTTTGCGAGGCTGTTTTAATCGAATCTGCGCCTCCGGATTACAGTTTTACTCATGCAGACCGCCAGGGGAAAAAGGGAGGCGGAATGGCTAACATTTACTTGAGCCGGTTAAAGATGTCAGTTTTGGTAAGTTCAAGTCCTTTGAGTATCTCGCCGTTGTTATTCATGGAGATTCTCAAGTTCTAGTACTATCCGTGTATAGACCTCCTAAATATAACGTGTCTTTTTTGAGGAATTCTCTGACTTAATGTCAATTTTAATTACTAACTATGACACACTCCTAATAGTTGGCGACTTTAATTTTCATATAGATAATCAGTGTGATCTAAAAGTAAAAGAATTTATGAACCTCCTGGATTCTTTTGATTTGAGACAACTCATAAATCAGCCTACACATAAAGCAGGTCATACGTTAGACTTAGTGATTACTAAAGGACTGAAAGTTGATATAAAACAGATCATTGATATTGGTCTATCAGACCATTTTCTTCTACTTTTTAATATAGAAATAATGATAAAAAACACTCATGAGAAGCATATTGTTAAAAACGCTTCTTTGACTTGGCAGCAGCTTTAAAACTTACAAACATTCTAAGCAATCAGTCCGTTTATAGTGCCAGCTATAATAGCGAGGACAATGTAAATAGTAAGGTGGAAAGATTTAATACTAAAGTGAGAGCTGCTGTTGACATAGTTGCACCTGAAAAGACAGTGAAAAAATCTTCTAGCATTGTTATACCATGGAAGACCCAAAGAGTGTCTGATTTAAAGAGAACATGCCGTAGAGCTGAGCGTCAATGGAGGAAGACTAAACTTACTATCCACCATGAAATATTAAAAGTCAAAATAACAGAATACAATAACACTGTCCGTCTTGAGAGACGCTGCTATTTCTCTAAGATTATAAATAACAATGCTAGTAATCCCAGAGTCTTATTTTCAACAATTGATCGCCTACTAAACCCAGGTAACTCAAAGGAATGCCTCCTAAGTGCTTCCAGTGAAACCTGTGAGGCTATCGCTGTATTTTTCAATCAAAAAATTAATGATATTAGAAATAACATAGTATATCTCCCCAACACTAAGGATCCTCCTAAACCCCAGCATCCTGTTATAAACAAATTAAACTCTTTCACTAGGATAGATTTACCTGATTTACAAAAATAATCTCTCAATTAAAACCCTCCACCTGCGTCCTTGACCCAATACCAACAAGGTTTTTCAAAGAAGTATCAGGCGTGCTAATTGATAATGTTCTGACATAGTAAATTCGTCACTAGATACTGGGGTCTTCCCAGACTGTCTTAAGACTGCTGTAGTTAAACCCCTACTTAAGAAACATAATCTTGACCCTCGCTCTTGAAAATTTTAGACCCATCTCTAACCTGCCTTTCTTAAGTAAAGTTCTGGAGAAGGCAGTCATTATGCAGTTAAATGACCACCTCAATAAACATGCTATTCTTGATAAATTTCAGTCAGGTTTTAGAACAAATCACAGCACAGAAACTGCACTTGTTAAAGTAGTAAATGACTTGCGAGTGAAATGCAGACAGAGGCCATTTATCTGTTCTCATCCTCTTAGATCTGAGTGCTGCATTTGACACCATTGATCACAATATTCTTAGAAATCGCCTTAGTCAATGGGTGGGCCTCTCTGGCAGTGTCTTAAATTGGTTTGAATCCTACCTGACAGGGAGAAAATTTTTGTTAGTTGTGGGAATTACAACTCAAGACACATGATATCCATATGGTGTTCCACAAGGCTCTATCCTGGGTCCGCTGTTATTCTCAATCTACATGCTTCCGTTAGGTCAGATTATCTCAGGGCACAACGTGAGCTACCACAGCTATGCTGATGACACACAGCTGTACTTATCAATAGCACCTGATGACCCTGATTCTATTGATTCACTAACACAATGTCTGACTTGTATCTCAGAATGGATGAATAGTAATTTTCTCAAGTTAAATAAAGAGAAAACTGAAATCTTAGTGATTAGCAATAATGGATACAATGAGGCTATTAGAAATAAACTGGATACATTAGGATTAAAAGTCAAGACGGAGGTAAAAAGCTTAGGGGTGATTGTTGACTGTAATCTGAATTTTAAATCACATATTAATCAGATCATTAGGACAGCATTTTTCACTTAAGAAACATAAAGTTAGACCTCTTATATCACTGAAAGATGCTGAGAAATTAGTTCACGCGTTTGTTTTCAGTCGACTAGATTACTGTAACGCACTCCTCTCAGGACTACCCAAAAAGACATAAATCGTTTGCAACTAGTGCAGAATGCAGCTGCTAGAATCCTAACTAGGAAAAGAAAACCGAACACATTTCTCCAGTTTTGATGTCACTACACTGGTTACCTGTGTCATTCAGGATTGACTTTAAAATTCTGCTTATGGTTTATAAAGCCTTAAATAATCTGCCCATCTTATATATCGGAATGTCTGACACCTTATATTCCAAATCGTAACCTCAGATCCTCAAATGAGTGTCTCCTTAGAATTCCAAGAACAAAACTTAAAAGAAGTGGTGAGGCGGCCTTCTGCTGCTATGCACCTAAAATCTGGAATAGCCTGCCAATAGGAATTCACCAGGCTGATACAGTAGAGCACTTTAAAACACTGCTGAAAACACATTACTTTAACATGGCCTTTTTATAACTTCAATTTAACTTAATCCTGATACTCTGTATGTTCAATTCATCATAATAACTATTCATGGTGGCTCTAAAATCGTACTGACCCCTACTCTCTCTTCTGTTTCTTTTTCCGGTTTCTTTGTGGTGGTGGCCTGTGCCACCTCCACCTACTCAAAGCTTCATGATGCTCCAACAATGATGGATGGATTAAAAGGCAGAACTCTACGTGACCATCATCATCAAGTCCTTCCATGAGAACCTGGGGACTGGGCGGTCTCATGGTCTGGAATCCCTACAGATTTTATTTTTTCTCCAGTCGTCTGGAGTTTTTTTTTCTGTCCCCCCTGGCCATTGAACCTTACTCTTATTCGATGTTAATTAATGTTGATTTATTTTGTTTTCTTATTGTGTCTTTTATTTTTCTATTCTTTATTATGTAAAGCACTTTGAGCTGTTTGTATGAAAATGTGCTATATAAATAAATGTTGTTGTTGTTTTAATGTTTTAAATCTTGATTTCCATTTTTTTGTTTGTGTTTTTTCCTATTCTTAGGATGACCTCTTCATCTCGCATAGACAAAATCTGCTTTAAATTGTTACAAGCAATTCATCACCTTGAAGTGGGCAACCTCAACTACCTAAAGGCAGGCAAAAGCAGGTAGTAAAATTAACCTTTTATTAAGCCCTTTTCTCCTAATTCCAATGTTCTAGAAAAAATAAATAGTAATAACTGGATGCATACAAATATGCTCATTTTAAAGGATCATTATGAGTGTATTGTAAAAGGTTTACAAACAGTGGTTAAAGTCGATGAGAATTTATAAAGCAATTAGTTTAGCCTAAAATAGAAAAATTTTAGAAATATGATGGTCTCTAAACTTGGTGGGACAGTTCATTGCAGCCCTTCTCTGCACCAGGACAACAACAGACAGTCCAACGTGGGAGCAACTGAAGCATTATCAACCATACTTGTGGATCCGGATGTTGAATATCCTGGTGCAGATCAGGTAATGGCGATTTACGATCCACCTTTAAACGTCCCTTCCTTAGTGGCAGATTGTTTCCCCCGGCGTAGATGACAGTGTTAGTTTAATATCTTTTAGAACAAGTTCTGATACTAGTCTGTCCTTCTCCTGTTTCAGATTCTGGGGTATCTCAGGCCTCTTCTAAATTTAAACAGTTATCAAGTACACTTAGGATAAATGGAGTGTGAATGATGAATGGTGATTGTTCTAAAAATTATTAGATAAAGCCAACTCTGAATACCCTCCTATTTCTAAACCTTTAGTGTTACCAAATAAGTGTTCTACCATGAAACAATGGCGTTCGATGTTTAAACAACCTGTTGTTTTCCTGGGTGACATTATATAATTTGGGACCAATTCCACTATCTAATCTACAAATAGAAATAGTGGATAGATATACAATTCCGGAATTCATGTTGTGTGTTTTTTTAAATTTGCCCCCCAGAACCAGGTGAGATTTTTTTTTTCCAACTGGGAGTAACTGATATTACAATGTTCCAGAATTTAATAAAATTCCAAGACTCGCCCAAAGAATTGATGAATTTAATTCAATAGCAGCAGCTTATGACTTTGTTTTATTAAACAATGTTAAATTAATATTTGACCCAAAGTATATTATTCGGTTTGCACAGGAAGCAGCCAAACAAATTTTGTTAAATTATCTTTATTGCGATAGGATGGTCTATAAGACCTTTTAGGTATTGAGATCTCCCCCCAGATTAAGTATGATTATTTTAAGATGTGTCCGACACCTCACCCCAGATCCTAATCTTAAAGTCACTATTGGGCCCTAATGTTAATTTTCTATAGGGTCACTGATAAATTTAAACCGCCCATGTTTATTCCTGATAAGACATTTGTGGTTCCCTGAGGTTAAAAAGTTATTTTAATGAATGTAACCCTAATGTTAAGTCAGACAAGATCATATTAAGAAAAAATAGGAATAAGATCGGTTCCATTCACAATCCTAAACGTAGGAATATATATTCCCAATCCCCATACTGTTACCTTTTAAAGGCCTGAAATTTCAGTAGTTTCTTTCAAACTTTTTTGAGATGGTAATTTTAACCCTAATTTTTTATCCCTGATATGAATTGCATTTATGTAACCCTAATGTTAAAAATTAGATAAGGCCATAATAGTGAAGAAAATGAATGACGTTTATTCCATTTTATTTTAAATTTAAAAAAAATTTAATTTTTTGATCCCCCACCCTTTATCCTAACCTTAAAATTAGTATTAAATCCTAAAATTAATGAATCCGGGGCTGGTGTCCTGATGCTAACCCTAGCCCTTTGTCAGTTTTATATGTATGTATATTTTATTTATTGATTTCCCACCTTTAACTATCTATTTTCACCTGGTTTTAACCCCAATTGAAGTAAACATAAAATGTAGATTTTATTTATTTTTTAAATATGAAATTTAAAAACATTCCTTATTTTAAAGAAAACAACTTTTTTTTTGTTTCTTTTTCCGGTTTCGGCCGCCACCACCACCTACTCAAAGCATCATGATGCTCCAACATTAATGGACTGAAAGCCAGAAGTCTACGTGACCATCATCATCAAGTCCTTCCATGAGAACCCTAAATACAAAGAGGACTGTTTGACTTATGTTAGGTAGATTGCCCAGAGGGGACCCCTACAGATTTTATTTTTTTTCTCCAGCCTTTTGAGTTTTTTTTTGTTTTTTCTGTCCACCCTGGCCATCGGACCTTACTTATTCTATGTTAAATAATGTTGACTTATTTTTATTTTTTACTGTGTCTTCTATTTTTCTATTCTCCATTTTGTAAAGCACTTTGACCTACATTTTTTTTGTATGAAAATGTGCTATATAAATAAATATTGTTGTTAAAAGTAGTTTTTTAGGGGGAATGGTTAATCTATTTTTTAGAACCTTACTCATTTTATCCTTATTTTGTATATTAGGAATTGTCTTAAAGTTGATTGAAATATATTCTATAAAGAGTATTTAAGGAATATTTTTGTATTTATTGAACTGATAAGGGAAACAACTTGCTAGTAGATTTTAAGTAAAATTAGTTTTTTGAATTGGAGGTGGGACAGGCTGATCTGGGGCCTCATGTATAAATGGTGCGTACACACAGAAATGTTCCGTAACAACGTTTCCACGTTCAAATCACGATGTATAAAACCTACACTTGGTGTAAAGCCACGCACTTTTCCATGATACCTCATACCCTGTCATACGCAAGTTCTCCGCTCGGTTTTGCAGACTGGTGGCACCCAGCATCGAAGTAGTTTTACGGTTTCTGTGTGGTTACTCTTTATTTGTTAGAACCACATTCCTAACGCGGCTTTATAAATACACCGAAACTAACCACATATTTATTAGTGTAATGCATCTGATTGTAATTAACCTGTAACAATATAATGGTCCAGGGAATAGCCATAGTATTCTAAATACCATAACTGCTTTAGCGTTGTTATTCTCACTGCACCTTCTTCTTCTTCTTTCAGCTGCTCCCGTTAACGGTTGCCACAACGGATCATCTTTTTCCATATTACTCTCATTGCACCACTCCGAGTATTTATATCACTATATCTGAGTGGGGAACCACAGCAGCAGCTGATCGGAAAGAGAATTATCGGTATACAGCATCAAGCACACGCTGGCTCAGCCACGGCAAAATGTTTTAAAGCCTTTCCTGTACGGACCTCGCGGTTCAGAAAGAGTTTCATCCCAAGAACTATAAACGCACTCAATCAGTTGCTCCTTGTACAACTGTTTGTACTTTATAAGTACAATCACCCCACTGTAAACTTGCACTGCAGTTATATTGCACAACCTGCGCCACTTTATAAAGCGTGTATTTACATATGATGACAATATCAGTTTTAAGAGGAAATGCAGCAAAATATGTTGATTATATTATACAAATACAACTTTAACTTCATTTAAATCTGTATTGTTAATATTTAAACATGTGAGGACACGGTGCCGCAGCGCTAGCAAGTTCACGTATTGTTCCTGCCTCATGCTGTATATTTTCTGAGGCTGGCGTGACACTGGAAGGATAGACAGATAGAATAATTAAAGAATATGAAGATATTTCAATGTTCCTTAAAAGTTTTGAAGAGTCGTCGTAAGCTTACAGATGGTTTAACGTCTATTAAAGAGCTGATTGTTTGGTGATTGGGTATTTGGAGAAAAAAAAGTAAGGAGAGGAATTGGAGGTTAGTACGTTTGAAAGAAACAGTACTGCTACAATCAAGTATTTCATTGAAGGTTGCGCATGGCGCAGCAGCATCTTGTTTGAGACATGAACAATCACTGTGCCGTGTTCCCATGTTTAATAACATGCTTTCATTTCTATCATCATGAAAAAGGCTAATAAAACAATATTAATTACTGGGGACTCTAATGTAGCCAGGATTCCCCATGTATAATGATGCAGTAGATATGCACAGTTATCCAGGAGCAATTTAATTTAAAATCCTACAGGAAACACAACCAGATGAACCAGTTTGGTTTGTTCTTCTCCATAGAATAAATTGTGCAAAAAATCCGGTAGAAAGGTCAATAAAACACAATTCTGGATATTTAAATAGATGGGATAAAGTTTTTCAAAGAGCTAGAATTTGTTTAGCTATAATGATTCTTTACATTTAGATAGATTTAATAATATAATAGATTTAACAATGATTCCAGATGCACTGGATTTCCCAACAGACATAAAATCAGAGGATGATACGATTAATTGGAAAGGGACCACAGTATATCGGATACAGGATTACTAGAGGGAGCAGTTAAACTGTTCGACAGGCCAAACAGGACTTGCCTGGCCTGGGAAGTAAATGTATATAATTTATCAAATGTATTTAAATTGTCAGCCTTGAGACAAAACAAAATCAGGAGTTAGACTCATTATTAGGGGTGAAAGTGATAGAAAGTCTGGGACAAGGGGATGCAGAATTGGAACCAAGTGATAAATTGCATTGGACACTGGAACAGTCCTTTATAGCTGATCATTGACTAGAGTGTCTGGATTTGTTACAAGAATCATATAGGTTCATATTGGCTAAAGAATGTAATATTTTTAATTTAAGTCATAATTTTAGATTAACACAATCAGATGTATCTCTCTTACAAAAAGGGCTTACTTTTGTACCAGTACCGGTAAAAATGGAAATTAGGAGGGATGTATATAAGTACCATCATCGGTTGAAGCTTTTAGATTATTTTGAATATGAGGTAGGCCAGGCATCAAAGACCTTTGTCGAGCCTTCTCATTGGGAACCCAAGGACCAGAAATTGAGTCAGGTTATCTTAGATTTAATAAAGGATGATAAACAACACTTAGCTAAGATGCAGCTGGTTCCCGGGGCTCCAGATAATTTGACAAAAGCTGAGAGATCTTCCCTGGAATATCATAGGGTAAACAATAAGCAAATTATTATAAAACCGGCAGATAAAGGCTCTATGACCATTATTATGGATAGGGAACAGTATATCTTGGAGGCCAAACGCCAATTGTCTAACCAACTTTATTATAGACCTCTTAAAAAAAGTAATCGGGACAAAATACATACTAAAATGACTAAAGTGTTAGATAGGATGCAGGAGGATGGCTATATATCGGCGCAACAGAAATGATATTTGACAGGGCCACCGGAACCTTCAGTACGGAAATTTTATTTATTACCTAAAGTGCATAAAAAGCCAGAGACATGGACTGTCCCGTTTCAGATTCCGCCGGGTAGACTAATTATATCTGATTGTAGCTCTGAATCATATAGGGTGTCGGAATGGATTGAATTTTATCTTAATCCATTGGCTTGTCAACACAATAGTTTCGTACAAGATACGTATCATTTTCTATCATTGATTAAAGATCGATCTTTTCCAGAGGGGTCCTTCATGTTCTCCATGGACGTGGAATCTCTCTATACCAATATTAGTATAGATTTGGGGATGGAGGCAGTAAAAAAGACTTTAGAACAATATCCGGATAGCGATAGACCTGATGAATACTTAATGGATTTGTTGAAATTAAATCTAACAACAAACGAATTTGAATTTAATGGTTGTCTGTATTTACAAACCTACGGAACAATGATGGGGAAAAGATATGCCCCATCTTATGCTAACATTTATATGGCTAGATGGGAGGAAGAGGCCTTCTCAAAATGTGACAGGTTACCGTGTTTGTATCGGAGGTACTTGGATGACATTTTTGGAATGTGGGTGTATAAAGAAGGTGAATTTCGTAGGTTTGTGGATACTTTGAATAACATTCATAAGACCATTAAAGTAACAGCAGAATTAAGTAAGGAGTCCTTAACCTTTTTGGACACTCAGGTGTATTTTAGGGGTATTTCGGAGCTTCAGAAAAAAATATGTGCTAAGGTACATTTTAAAAGTACCGATACACATGCTCTCTTACAGAAGGAGAGTTATCATCCTAAACATACCTTTAGGGGTATAGTTAAATCCCAGCTGATTAGATTCTATAGAATTAATACAGATAAGTAGCATGTGTGAGAAGCGGTTGGAGTTTTGTTTTCATCCCTAAGAAAGAGGGGTTACTCTAGGAGGTTTTTGAGGGAAATTAAATCAGAGGTGGAAAATACATATATGAGGTATTTGGAGGTCCCTATCAATAACGTAAATAAAAGAACAGGGATACCTCAAATTACGGAAGTTCAGAGTAACATAAGGAATATATCAGAGTTGTCTTGGTTAACAGCTTATGAATCAGAAGTAGATATTTGTGATTCCGGAGAATGGTTTGAAAAGATCCTGATGAAGGGAAAGGAATATTATGGTTTGAGGGAGACTGGAGGTGGGATGTTAGATGGAAGGGGATGTATTTTACCTAGGAAGGAACAAATGGTTAATTTTCCGGACGGGAGTACTTACCGCTGGATCTGTCCTTTTCTTTTTCCTTCTTCTGTCTTCGTACGTTGTTGGGACATCCAAAAAAGATATAATAATGGGATTAAAAGTATGGGAGGAAGGGATTATACAAGTAAATACTTACCTGTCCTAATACGATTTGATTCATCCCAGAAGGAGGTGAGGAAGATGATGGAGAAGGAGGGGGGTGTGGTTATTTTGTATGATTCCCTTGATCACCTGGGAATTAAGAATGCGAGGAATATGGTGGACTCGGAATGGTACTTACCTCAAATAGATGGAATGCAGATTATTAGAGTGGGAGTAATAGGAGAAATGGTCTATACTCACATTGGTCCAGAACCTGAAATTTTGAATAGGAGGTTGGAGTTTAATGATAGTATGGTTTTGGAGGAGGAGTTAAGGGGGAATAAGGGACTCATTACAATTATACGAACTAACCCTACCCCGAATTCTGAACTTAAGGCCTAGGAGGGGTGGAGCCCTAAGGTTAATAAATTGTCAGAAATGTTTAACCATAGCCTGAATTCTAACCCTAAGGCTCAAGGGGGGATCCCTAAGGTTAACAATTGGCAAGAGATGGCTAACCCTGGCCTAAATTCTAATCCTAAAGCCCATAGGGGGCACCGTATGGTTAATATGTTAAAAGAGATGACCAACCCTAGCCAAATTTCTGAACTTAAGGCCTATGGGGGGATCCCTAAGGTTAATTATCTAAGGGAGGGAATTAACTCCAACTCCGGTTCTAATTTTAAAACCTATGGCAATTTTCCTAATGTGAATTATTGGAAAGAGGGGCCCAATTTCAATCAGTTGAGGGATCTAGGGACGGAGGAAACGGAATTAACGAGAGGAGGGGATGAGACAATAAATTTGGCAGTTGATACTAACCCTACAATTGGAGAATGGGAACTGGAACTAGATGATTTGGAATATTTAATAAAGGAGGTGGAAATATTGGAGAAAGAGGGGTCACCGAGGAATATAGTTCCATTAAGTTTTACTTTTTCAGCCCAAGCTCAGGTGGTGGTTAAGAACCTAAAAAATAATTTCCAAGTAGCCCAACTATTGGATGAGGAATTGGCGGGCATTAAATTACTTTCTGCGTATCGGAGAAATAACAACTTAAAAGACTATTTAGTAAGGGCATCTTGTACGGTTTGGAGGAGGAATAAAACAGCATGGCAGATCCCTTATGTTAATAAAAAAATAATTAAGAATCCGATGACACTGAAAGAAAAGCCGATTTTTCAGAATTTAACCCTCACTTCCGTTAATTGTATTTATGCAATTCAATGTAGAAAATGTGGCCTTATTTACATAGGGGAAACAAAAAACACCGTTAAAGCCAGGTTTATTCAATATCTAAGATTGATTGCCAGCCAAAAGAAAAGTACCAAATTATATTTACATTTTACACAATCCAAACATGAACCCCTGTTCTTTCCACTTGAGACAGAAAGTTATTGGAACCTGATGTTAAGAACCTAACCCTAGGGCTTCTGGATACATTTTGCAATACAAGGGCATAAACCGGTTATGTTTGGTCTGGAGCAGCAGAGTAACTGGAACAAGACCAGGAGACTGAAGGCGGAGAGAAGATGGATAACGAATTTGAATACCTTGGTCCCCTTGGGATTAAATGAAAAAGTAAATTAAAAAGTTTTTTTAGAATAATTTATTAATATATTTTTTGTACTAGGGGATTATATAATTTTTTTATAAGCAGGATCTAGGGGGTTATTTATTTATCTATTTATTTATTTATGTATATATTCATTTATCGAACTATTTATTGATTTATTTATCTATTTATGTATTATTAAATTTATTTATTGACTTAGGGAATTGGGGTTGATTTAGGGATTTATTTATTTACTTATTCTTCTTTTAAAATGATAAATTTCTTAGATGGGAGGGTTGATAAATGAAAAAAAAATTTTTCTTTTGGGGGGACGAATTTTGGGTTGAGGGGATTATTAATTTTGTCAAAATTTTAGGATCTTGATTTTATTAATATCCCCCTAAAGAAATCTTTTTATATGCCTTGGTTTTTATCCCTTTTTTTATCTTAGATTTGGGATATTCAAAGAAATTTATTCTAAACTTAAAAAGCTTTTTTAACATCTCAGGAGGGGTGGAGGAGGAAAAAACAGGAGAAAAAATTAAACTTTTAAAATGGGACAAGTGTACCGGTGCCTGCCAGTAATGGCCATATCCCCTACCCTAAGCCTAACCAATTGGAAATAGGGGACCCTGAGGTTAAGACCCTTTTTCTGGGTCCATTGAATTATGGGTCCCCCTCTCCCAACCCTAATCCTAACCATTTACAACTGACAGGCCCTGATGTTAAGACCCTAACCCTAGGGCTCTTGGATAATGGGCCACCATTTCCCAACCCCAACCCTAACCAATCAGAAATAGGGGGACCTGAGGTTAACCCTTTGGCCCTGGGAGTATGGAATAGTGCAACCCCCTCTCCCAACCATAATTCTAGCCAACTACAACTGGGAGAGTTGGATGGGTTTGGAGTGGTAGTTGGGTTGGGGGATTTGCAGAGGAGGGGGATTCCGGGTCGGTTGGGTGTACTGGAGGAGCCTAATCCCCTACGTGAGGAGGGACCACAGGTGGATTTACAAATCAATACTCATCAAAAACACAAAATTCCGGTTGTTTTAACATATTCATTTCATTCTAGGTCAGTTATGGGTGTTCTGCGTTCCCATTTTATGGAGACGCAGGACACCCATATTCCACTTCAGAAATATCAATTAATTGCAGCCTACAGGAGGAACAAAAACTTAAAAGATATACTGGTTCACGCAAGAAGCCCCTCAAAAAAGAAAACCAATAAAACAGCCTGGAAAAAGAACATTTGTAATAAACTGGCAAAGGTGGATAAACCCATTTATCATAATTTTCAGCTCAATTCCAAAAATTGCATTTATGGTATTCAGTGTGCCACCTGTGGATTGATTTACGTGGGGGAAACAAAGAATGCGCTGAGGGAGCGCTTTGTACAGCATCTCCGAATCATTGCCAATCAAACAAAACAGACGGCACTTTACCAACATTTTTCACTACAGGGCCATAGACCAATTATGTTTGGTCTGGAGCAGCAGGCAGGGTGGAATAAGACCAGACGATTGAAGGCGGAAAACAGATGGATAACGGTATTAAGTACCTTGGTCCCATTGGGTCTAAATGAGAAATAAAATTAACAATTGTATTTTATTGATTTATTTATTCTCGTATTACATTTTATGGATTTATTTATTTATATATATTTATTTATGGATTTATTTATTGGGATTTTAAAATAAAAAGGTTTTTTTTCTACTAGACCAAGTTATTTAAGGGGTTGTAAATTTTTGGGAGAAATATATCATTTTGAAGGATTTTTAATTATGAATGTATTTATAGGATAGGGATGTAACTATGGATCAAATAAAAAATGTTTTTTAAAAAAATAAAGGTTTTATGGATTTTATTTATTAATTATTTAGTAATTATTTATTCGTTCTAAAAAGGTAATCTTTTTCCCAAAATTAAAAATAAGAAACTACCAAATTAAGGGGGGTGGATAAAAAAACAAAATCAAATTAAAATTTAAATTGGGAATAAGTGTACCAGGGCGTGCCATTTATGGCCATATCCCCAACCCTAATCCTATTTTCGCAAATTTGTGAGGTATTAGTGAGGAAGGAAGTATGGATGTGTATGAATGGGATAGGATAGGCTTGGTTAAAAGAAGGGATAGGACTAAATAAGGGAGATATAGAGATAGTGCAGGGCAAATTATAGTGAATTTAATTACCAGATTTTTTTTTTAAATTTTTTCAAGGAGTAGGAAATGACTGATCGGTAATGTTTCTTGAAATTATTAGGTGATCTTCTATTAAACTTGGATGAGAGGATTTGGAATAATTATTTAAAAGTGAGGATTGGCTGTAAAAACCCATTTTTTGGGATAGCTGATTATGGAAACCCTAAACAAATTGTTCTCGTCAAATCTTTAGTTAAGTTTAGTGTAAGGATCACTGATAGGATGATTGAGGGATAATTGGGGTCAGTCTATTACATTACTCTTGAGTTTAAGTGGAATGACGGTCCATAAAAAATATACTTATATGACTACAGTAAGTGTACCTATGCACTGATCTTCACCGTAAGGTGATTATCCCCTACTCTAAACCTAACCCTAAAAACCTAGGGGTGGGCAGCCCTTATATTAATACAATCTCCAATGAGGTCATTCGAGATCAGACCCTAAACTAACGGGTGGAAATCGACCAGGACAGGCTAACCCTACCCAATCCTAACCTTAAACTTAGGGGTAGAGGGCCCTAAGGTTAAACTTCCCCACTGGTCCAAACTCTACCTATAATAAACCTAGGAGCTGAGGCAGAGAAGAATGATGGGGCAACCCTACCTAATCCTAACCTTAACCTCAGGGCACCCCTCCCCTATGTTTTTTAACAACCCTTTTATAGACATAACTTTAGAGAAAGAAATAGAGATTTAGGCCCACTCAATTTAACCCTAAACTTAAAATTTTGGAAGAGAAACCCTGGGGTGGAGTAGGGCTGGGGGATGTGGAGGCAGAAGGAGATACATGGTGGGGAGAATCATCTTGAGACTGTGGACCAGGAATGGGAGTTGGGTGGTATGGATAAAGCAGGGATAGGAATACCATGGATGGAGCAGACTGCACCTATCCATCAGAAGCAAAAATTTCCAGTAGTGATAACGTATTCCAACCAGGCAAAGATGGTTCTGGGTGTCCTGCATTCTCATTTTATGGCAACGCAGGGCACCCATATACCATTACAAAAGTACCAATTGATTACTGCATTGAGATGAAATAAAAATCTTAAGGATATCTTGGTTCATGCAAAATGCCCTACAAAAAATGCAAAAATAAGACTGCCTGGAGGATCCCCTTTGCTTGAAAAGGTGGTTTTCAACAAGTTGGCAAAGGTGGAAAGACTAATTTTTCAAATTTCAGATATACAATAAAAAATGTGTATGTGGGATACAGTGCTCCACATGTGGGATGATATACTGTACATAGGGGAACCCAAAAATACCCTACGGGAGAGGTTTGTCCAGCACCTTTGACTCATTAAACATAATAATAAAAAAAAAAAAAATCTGTACCTTCATTTCTCACAAGGGAATAAACCAGTGATGTCTGGGCTGGAGCAACAGGTGGGTTGGAATAAAATGAGGAGACTAAAAGCAGAAAGTAAATGGATCAGGGAGTTGAATACCTGTTTCCCAATGGGATTAAATGAAAAATAATGGCAAGGAAATGGGGAGGGGGACTTTGGGATTTCTTCATTTTTCTTATCTACAGTATTTTATTTAATAGATTTTAGGGGGATGGGGAAGATCAGAGTATTAAACTAATTTGTTGGGGGAGAATAAATATTAGGATTATTTGATTTATTTTTATCTATTAATTTTTAAATAATTTTATTCAATATGTAAGAATTAATTGATATCTTAGTATGGGGTACAATAGAACTAAAAAATTAAGGTATTAATTGGGGAACCAAGTGTCAGTGCATGCCTTAATGACAATATCCCTAAGCCTAACCCTTTATTCTAACCTTAACCTTAGGGCATAAAGTCACTAGGGGTTAATAATCTAATGTATATTGCTTAATTTTATGATTTAAAATATTTTTAGTTAGGTCATGGTGGTATGTTCTACGTATAACTTTGGTATGTTTTTTTTTTTTTTAAAAAACCCTAATCTTATAATCAATTATATACACTTAACCTTAAGACTCTGATTAGGGTCCCTAATCTTAATTTATCACTTTTATTGTGCTTTAGATGGTCTATCGCAACCCCATCCCTTATCTTAACCGGTTCCATGACAACTCCCCACCTTAGTCAATTCCCCACATTCCCAACTCCCCACAATTACAATTCCCCACATCACAATTCCCCACATTGCAATTCCCCACATTGCAATTCCCCACTTCCACAACTCCCCACATTGGGATAATATGGAGTGCACTGAATTAATAATATAATGAAGGAATTCTAAAATGCAAATAGTAGTAATTAATCTCCAAAAGTTTTATTTCATGACAATTTATTGAAATGCATTACTGATTACAAAATACAAGTAACTGATATACACAAATGAACAAATGAGTTTAATACAAAATATGCTTGGTACAAAATAATGAATTAGATAAGGTCCTATTCCATTTGCTAATAATTCCACTGTACAGGTTTATCTAATAAAAGAAAAATCATTAAACTAAATGTACAGTACAAAAACTATTAATAATTGACAAGAATGACTAAAGTACACAGAAACTACTAAACACAAAGGTTACTTTGGAAACTGCATGTTGGCCAATTTTCTCAAATACTTAATCTTATCCTGTTGATTGGCATACCCTTGGACAGCCTCAATTACTTTGCTATTTAGGGTCTCATACTTCTTCCTTTTTGGCTGTGGTCTGCCATCATCTGCATCAGCCAATGTCTTGCTGTGGATGGCCATGTCCTTCTTCAGACCTTCCAGAAGATCCCACACACCTGGATGACTGCAGTGAAACAGGGCTCTCAGTGAATTGTGGTATCCTTCACAGCAGTTTGTTGTTCTTGGTAGGCCAGTAGCAGCAGCTTCAAAGTGATTCCAGATTCTAATGGGAAACACTGCATCTCTGCCTCTTACTCCAGTAATGTAGGTTGATTCAAAGTAGGCAAGAAGGTCATTGTAGTTGTCTTCATCAGGGAACTCTGCTATCAAGTCATTGAACAGGCCTCTGACATCCTCCACTGGCACAAATTACAAATTTTGGTAATTTAAAAAGATAAAATCAAAAATGTTACGTTTTAGCATGTTTTAAGAAAGATTAAAAAAATAATAGAATTCAACTTACCTGTTTCAAATTTTTAAAAGGCAAATTGTATATAAAAATGCATGCTTGGATAATGTATTTTTACATATTTATTAACAAGTAGCGTTTTTAAATAAAATAATGCTCGATGTGGGGAAACGGAGGGCACGCTTTTGTATCATTATATGGACTGTCTTATATAGTACATTAGTCTATGGTTATAATAAATATTATCCCAATGTGGGGAGTTGTGGAAGTGGGGAATTGCAATGTGGGGAATTGTGATGTGGGGAATTGTAATTGTGGGGAGTTGGGAATGTGGGGAATTGACTGATGTGGGGAATTGTCTGGCCACCATCTTAACCCTAGGTGACAGGGCTGCTGATGAGATGAATGCCTAAATTGAAACACCCTATCTTTAACCCTAATTCTTGAGGGACTATGTATATATGGGCTGGTTTTATTTATTTAATGGATAAATGCCTTTTTAAAAATGTACCCCATTTTAAATATTCCATATTTTAGAACACATTTTAGGGCACATTATAATTGATTTTAGATAGTGAGATCATTTTAAGTGGTGGGTATTTAAATATTAATTTTAACCTACTTTTTCTGGACCTATTGATTATCTTTTAGAATACTGGTAATAAGACCATGTTATGATTTATTTTTAGGGGAATATTTATTTATTATGGGGGGATTTTTTTTAAATGGGTGGAGTGTGCTAGTGCGTCTTGTCCTGGATATTTTCAGCAGGTTTCACCAGCTTTGAAAGGCTTCAGATCTAGGATCCACTTTAAAACTACAGATACACATGCACTATTGCAGAGAGACCATTATCATTCGAAACATACCTTTAAGAAGTATTATTAAATCCCAACCGATTAGAATTTTTTTTTTTGGATAAATAGTGATATCATGCATACGAAGCCATGCAAGTTCTCTTTACTGCTTTGAGGAGGGGGTATTCCAGGAGATTCCTCAGATTAAAATAGAGGTAGTTGATGCCTATCATAGGTATTTGGTGATGCCAAACACTTTTGTGAATAAGTTTACAAGGATTCCCCAACTACATGAGAGGAATATGGATTCTCTAGAGTTGAGCGAGTTGTCATGGCTTACTTGGTCGGATTCTTTTGAGGCGGTGGAGTGCCGGAAGGATATGAGCTGCTGGATATGGTGGTGTACGATACAGTTGGGTTTGTGGTCAGTGGGTTCTTGGGGTTGGTGGATCTAGAATTGGAGAGTGAGGGATGGGAGGAGTTGGGGGTTTCAACAGTTCTGTCCTATCTTCTTTTTATCCCTCTTGGACCAAGCTGATCTGGAAGATCCATCTGGTGCTCGACCAAAACAGATATTCTTTAAGGACAAACCTTCAGAATTATGGGATTTATGATTTGCCTTTCCCATACCTTAAATAGATATATGGGATAATCTTGTCTCTTTATTGATCAGAGCCTCTGGATGAAGGTATACTTCGATATTACAGGCTACAGAAATACAGGGGTTTAGTCCTTTAGAGCAATATGGTATTTGACCCCACAGAATAGTGGGGTAGTATGTGGAGGAGATTTTTTTTTGCAGGGTGTGGTTGCGTACCTTGAGGTGGAAGTTTATTAGATCTTAGGTATTTTTCCCTCCCTTGGCCTTGATAAGGAACTTTTTCCTCTGAAGAAGATTAACTATAATCGAAACAGCAGGAAAATTGATGTTTGTCAATCAATTTTTTTTTTAGTATGATCATCAGTGTATGTGTGTATATATAATTTTTATACTGGTAACAGTGTATGGACTTGTTCTAATATCTTTTCTTTTTCTAGCCAGGATCCTGTTTTTTTCTAGTCTAAAGAGCTCTGTTCTTATTCTACGTTTTTCTAATAGCACTTAATTAACATAACACATTTTGTTATAGCACTTCTAATTTAGTATATATTTAGAACTTTAAGTTGGTTATTTGTTGAGAGCAATGAAAGATTAGTATTGGAATTGCCTGGGAGGAAAAAAGCAGTTTACACTGGTGGCTGGTAAGGAAGGAACTTTTTGTAAATTTAGAGTATCTAACTTTTTTTTTTTTTTTAGTAAAATTGTATTATGAATAGGTTACCTCTAAATAACTGGTTTGCAACCCTGGAGTCTAATGGATGAGGAGGAAATTCAAACCAGGACCCCTCAACTTTACCAACAGAACTCTGGATTAATTTACAATACCAAATGAGACATTGGTATCGGAGGTTCCGACAGATAATCCAAAAGAATCCAATTTATCCAATCTGTTTTCATCTTCTGTCCTCTTCTCACTCCTCACAATTAGGTTGACTCTTTAAAACAAAACATAGGGTTTAGCGATTTATCTACAAAATCATATATGCATCAACAATGGGTACAACAAAGAATTACCTACCTTTCTTACACCTGGTGGGAAATTGGTGGTTTCTCTGTAAGATTCCTTTCATGGGATACCTTTTTAAATTATGGGATTTGCCCTGTTTTTCTTCTGGTCTGGACGATTCTCTATGCCTAAAATTTAATTTAATAATAATTTGTATGGGATTAAGTAAGGTTATAGAGGATCTGACCTGCCCTAATTCTAACCTTAAAGTTAGTGGGAACAGGCTAATTGGTCATCTTGTAGCCCTGAACTTAAAAACACATTTGGGTCAAATAGGTCTTATCCCTAAAAGGCTAATAGACCTTCATTTTTCGGAGAGTTGCAGTATCTTGGACAATAGAGTTAATTTGTACTTGGCTTCAACAAACTTTTATAGATGAGATATTACTTCTGTTTCATCTGTAAATAAACACACTGAGGTTGAAAATGTATTACCTTTGGTCTTTACCTTTCTAAGCAGGCCGTAGATACAGTACAGATTTTGAGGCAGAATTTTGGTCAACTACAACAGAATCATAGTCCCCTTAAAACTGGTAAAATTGATCACGTCTTACAGACGTAATAAAAATCCAAAAGATATATTGGTCCATGCATCTAGCAGTAATAAAAAACCTCATGCTTTGGCTCGGACAATCCCATTTAAGTATAAGGTTTTTTTTTTTAAATAGATTTTCTCATAAGTAGAAACCTATTTTTCAGCGGTTTCAATTAGGCTGTCTAAATTGCGTATACGGGATTCAATGTAAGATTTGCAGATTAAATTTACATAAGGGAAACTAAGAATACTGTTTGTCTTAGATTTGTTCAACACCTTCTATTGATAGAGAATCAGCAGAGACAGACAACCTTGTATACCTATTTTGTAGATAAGAGTCATACACCCATAATGTTTGGTTTAGAGCATGATAGTGGTTGGAACAAGACACGTAGAGCAAAAAAGGAACAGGAATGGATACAGGAACTTGGGACTTTGTTTGGTCTGAATGAAAAATGAGTGGTCTGATTTTGTGCACAAAAAAATAAATAAAAAGGGCTAATAGGAATGTAATTCAGGGCTTAAAAAATGTATATGATAATTTAAAAATTGTGTAGGAGATTCGGGAAGGGATCATTGAGTGCTAGACGGCCCATTACTTGAATTATTTAAATTTTTAAAATTGGCAGTCGGTGTGCCCGATGGGTGAGCATCCCCTACCCTAAACCTAACCCTAATCTTGAAGAGGACCTTTGTGTTAAGGCCTAATCTTAAAAGAAACTATTAATCGGGCCTAATCTTAAAGGAGACCCTTATGTTAACAGATATTCCTTTATTAAGGCCTAATCTTAAAAGAGAACCAAACCCTAATAGGAATTTCCAAGACCATATTTTGTTATTACTAACCTTAAACTCTAGATTGGGAAACTCAATGTCAATAGGAGACTCCTATGTCAATTTCTAACCCAAAAAGGATTCAAAATCCAAAACAAAATAGGCCTAATCTTAAAGAAATCACAATAGTATATGAACTAACCTGACCAGGTCCCTGAGGTTAAAATATTGTTTCTTGTCTTTTATTGTCTACCCTTATCTTAACCCCTTTAAACAGGGCCCTGAGGCTAAAAACTAAATTGGTTGCCCAGGTCCCTGAGGTTAAGATTGTGTTTCTTGTTTTTCTATGCTCTACCCCTACCTTTCCCTTATATTAACCCCTTTAAACAAGGGGTTGAGGTAAAAAAACAACATTTATTGCCCAGGTCACTGATGTTAAAGTTGTTTTTACTGTCTTTTTATTGTCTACCCTTGTCCTTACCCTCATCTTAACCCCTTTAAACAGGGCCCAGAAGGTAAGGATAGATTTATCACTTAGGTCCCTGATGTTAAAGTTTTGTTTCTTTTCGATTGTGTATTTGTATAATTGAGTGTGCTGGTTTGCATAGTTGTGTGTGTGTGTGTCTTTAGTGTATATATTTTGTTTTAGCATAGGGAGCCTAGTTATGGCCACCAGGAGTAATATACAGTAGAATGGGACAGTAAGTTCACTGAATCCCAGTATTTATTTTTTAGTGTTTGGTTTTTAAAGGGTATAATATTATAATTTTAGTAATTATCTGTTGTTGGTGTTCTTTTTATATCCGGGTTAAGAATTTTAAGATCCATATTAATTATTATTTTTAAATGTTTTAATTTTGACTAATAGGGGGGATTATTTTAACCCTCTAAGTATCAAAAATCTAAAATATTATAATAATTATTGGATATATTTTAATTTACATTTTAGGATATTTTTAGAACAAGACGTCTAATATTGCTATACAATTGGTAGGATGGGTGGGACTTGTAAAATAAAAACAATTATAATTGGGGTATGTGTACCCATGCGATTTTGATATGGCCTTCGGGCTGATATCGCCTACCCTCACCTTAAACCTAAAGTCCCCAAGATTTAATAAAATAAAGGAGAAAATGACATATAATCTTAAAAGACCCTGATTACTAGACCCAATGTTAAAACGTGACACTATTCTTAACATAAAATCCCTTGTTCAAGCTTAATCTTAAAGGAGATCCAAATATCAATACCTGATGCTTAAAACCCTAAAAGAAACCTTGAACAATATATCCCGTTTGAATTTTAATTGCTTACTAACCCTAAATTTGGAACTAGGATGGGAATAATACTAGCACTCTGAAGCAACCCTGGGCTGATAGAACCCTAATGGGATGTAAGCCTAGAGAAGTTAAGATTGGGATAATCATTGAGTGGGGTTTATATGGACTGTACGGGATGTTAAAAAGATCCTTAAAAAGAACAGAGGTGAATTCCAAATAATTGAATATGATTAGGCCCATTGGTTTGAATGGGAGAAGGGCTCACCCTACTTTCTATTTTCTAAAAGTAGAAATGAAGGGCCCCAATTTTGATATTTTAGGATGTTAAAGAAAATATTTGGTGAAAAAAGGTTTATGAATATCTCTTGGGGTTTTTGTGCACGACCTCTTAGACGTTTAAGCTTCTCATTTAAAGAGAGAGTACACGTTTTTTGTAAATGGCTGCTTTTGAGAAAGTTTGATCGAATATATGGTATTTAAAGACATGGGATGACTTCTATTTAACATTTCATTGTTTTGAAACTATAAAAAGTATATTTTAAAAAAAAAATTCAAAAGAATAAATTAAAGTCTATGGAGAGGTCGAAATACGACTTCAAGATGAGAAATGAGTCTGTTTTAAACACAAATTTTGATACTAAAACATGTTATTTATGTCTCCCACAGCATTTTCTATAAGAGAATTTCAAAATAAAAACATTAATGGTGATTTCATAATAGTTGTAACCCTGTGTATTAGACATGGTATTATTGATATACATGTAGAATGGTTCACCTAACCCTATGTAAAATGGCCGTTATGTTAATGTAAACAACTTACCTGTTCAAAGTGGCGTGAGCCATTGGTTTAAGATGATATAAGAAAATGATGACTTACCTTTCCAAGGAGAAGTCCCAGTTGTTTTGATATCGATGGCAAAATGACACCTTGAAGGCTGATTGGAGGATATACAAGTTGAGAATAATGAGAGATGAAGTGGATAAGGGAAACTTTCTCTTTCGTCCTTGCGATGGTGGAGAGCAGTCAGCTGTGAGCAGTAGAGCTGTAAAAACAAAGAGTCGTCGTATAAGAATTATGGTAATATAAAGAAAAAATATCTTTGAATTGTATTATCTGTAAACATAAGTGCTACGAGGGGTGTAGGATGGAGAGAGCCATTACCTTTTACAGGCTTGTAGAGGATATTAAGGTATATACCTTACAATTGATAAACCTAACCCGGCCGGGTCCCCCTATGCCATTTTTGATTTTTGTTTCTATTCTCGGATCAGCTTAATTAGCTTCTTTTCCTTGTCTTTCTTTCTACTTTTTATTTAGAAGCGGTTTATCAAACAATAATAGAATTTTTTTGATTTTTAGGATGTTATATTATTAACTCAAAAAGAATTATTGAAGTAAAGGAAATTACTGTTCTATGAAATAAGGTTTTTTTTTTGGTTTTATGTTAATACATAAAATTAAGAGAATTATTTTCAAAAAATTTTTTTAGAATAGATTTTTGGGAAAAACGATTTTTGTTGAAGCTGGAGGGAGGGGTAGATAAACTAATGACTTTAGAAAAACAAATTAAAAAAAAACTTTTTTTTTTGGATATTTGGTTGTGTGGAAGATGCTCTTAAGTATTGCTGTGTTAAAGCATTGTTTGTTAAAACAAGAAAATTACATTTGCTGCTATAAATTATTACAACATTTATAAAAAAAAAAAAATTGTACATATCTCTAAAAATGTATTTTTGTAAAAAGTTTGTGTATGTATATGTGTGTATAGAGAGAGCGCACAAACTACGAAAAAGACAGTTTTGTTGTGATTTCTTTTAGTAAGTGAATCTAAACAATATTCTTTAAAAGCATTTATAAACTAAGATATTAATTTATATTACATGTGATTTATTCTGTTTAAAATGAGTATGTGGCGACTAGAAAGGAGAGTGACCTGGGAAAAGAAGACGGTGGAGAGAGAGGGTATGGAAGGTCAAGATGACCATAATAATGAACAGGGGAGGTGGAATACAGAAGGTAAGGGACTACAATGTAGACATACAACACCAATATGAAGGACAGTATACAAAGGGGGATATAGAGGAACCTGAAGGAGGAAGATCTGATAAAAGATCTGAAAAAGATTCTGAATGGAATACAGCTTATTATAAACTCAGGGATGGGAGAGAAAATTGTAGATATGGGGAAGATTTCTCAAAACATGATAATAGACAATATAATACTAATTTTGGTAATAACTATTGGAGTGATTGGCCAGGATGTAAAACTAACAGATTTGAGCAAGGCAGAGATTTTCAATGGAACAGACAGGGACAATATAGATACCAAGGTCTAGACTATAGAAATAGATCCAAACAATCGAGAATATCAGGAAGTGCTATCAGGTTTTGAGAGAACTTATTATTACTATTCAAATCTAGATAGATAGATAGATGGAGAGAAAGTGATAGAAAAAGGTTGATTAGAAGGGAAGGAAGGAGAGGAATATGTGCTGGCTATGGTAATATGGAGTTGTGCTCGGCTGAGGACAGCTACTACAGGATGCACTTCAGTACGTCTAAAAAGTTCCCTTATGAACAAAATACTTAAGAGTTAATAGGGCACACCCGAATTTGACCTCCTCACAAAAGGCTAAAATTTTTTTTAGGTGGGCACAAATAAAGCACCACCTAAAGATCACTGTGGATGCCCTACATAAAGAGGCATCAAGAGCAATAAGAGAGCAAAACCAATCAATTACTAGAGTTTGTGTGACCTGCCTTCGCAGATGAGAAGGTAAAAGAACTTATTAGTGCAAATGCATGAAATTGGCAGGCTACCACAATACAGATTTTGGGGGAATACTATACAGAGAAGCTAGTTGAGACCCAGGAAGAGGTGGTGGCAATAATGAAAGGAGACATGGATTGGCAGGAGTGTTGGCACACTGCCACCATTTGGTATAGAATGAGGTTTTTTGATTCTGAATTTGAAATGTGTATGTTGGCCCTAAAAAGGGATTTAAATGAAATAAAATTAAAAAAAAATCAGGGAAATAAAATGAAAAAATCAAACAGAATTACAAACAAATCTGATTTTTGAAGGCTTAGAGGCAAAACTCAACCTGAAAGATCAGGAAACCCTATTCCATAATATGATGAAATCCCAAACTAAAGGTTATGGAGGGGCCTTTAGAACAGACAAAAGAGATAACCCCACAGCCTGCATCTCAGAGCATAGAAGAGAAGCAGGAGGAGACTCAGTTACTAGAAATAAGACTGACCCAAAAAAGGCAAAAGAAATTAACTTGGTCTATTGAAAAACAAGATTTGAATTCAAATGAAAAAAGGGACACAGACTCAGTGGAAAGTGATTGGTGGATCCCCAAGAGGGATTCACAAAAAATGAAGGGGAAGGAGAACTTAAATGAACAAAAAGTACAAGAGACAAAAGAGGAGCAAACAACAAAAGGAACAAATAGGAATACCACAAATGGTTGTGACTCAGACAGAAGCAGGAAAAGAAACAAAGAAAGACAGAAAGTGCAGTTAATTAATTGGCAGGGCTTGACCTTAGCTTTTATTCATTGAGTGAAGTAGAAACCTCTGCACCCAAGAAAATGGAAAAATCAAAACATACAACACTAGATTTTAATTCCCAAAATAGACAAAAAGAGAATATATAAAGAAACAGATGAAGAATCTAATACATAGAAGAAAACTGATGAAGTTATAATTGAGGAACTGATTTCCTTAACCTCCTCAGAGGAGGAATTGTTTAGAATGGGAACGAGGCCCAAAAAGATCACCTAAATTTTATAATAGAATACCTACAAGTTAATAAATTCTAACTAAAAAAGCAAAAGCAAAGCGACAAATATGTTACAGAAATTTAAAAAAGATCAACCCAGATACTCTGAGCAGAGATCTTCAGAATCTCTCCTCTGCTGAATGTTCCTCAGTCACTGAGTCAGTTGACTTCTACAACCAATCCCTCAGTAGTCTACTTGACTTCCATGCCCCTGTCAGATATAGAACTGTCTGCTTCTCATGTTCAGCCCCCTGGTATACATGTGAGCTGCGGAAGATGAAGACAACTGGGCGTATTCTTGAGCGATGTCTACAGGCCTCAGGACTCACTGTTCATAAGCAAGTTTACAGAGAACATCAGAAGGCATATGCAAGAGCATTGAGAGCTGCAAGGTCACAGTTTTATTCGAATATCATTAACAATAGCTCTGGAAATTCAAAGCAACTATTCTCTACCATTAATCGCCTATTGAAACCACCATTTCAATCTCATCTGGAAGCTACAGAGGAGAAATGCAATAACATCATTACTTTCTTCAGGAAAAAAGTGGATACCATCCGCTCGTCTCTATCGAGTTCCTCTGCACTACCTGTCTTGATGGATGACCCACAGCCAGGGAATTTGCAACCTTTCAGCTGTTTCTCTAAAGTTACACAGCAAGAGGTTGAGGTCATTGTCAGAAAGATGAAACCATGAAATTGTGCTCTGGACCCTTTTCCTACAGTTTTGGTTAAATCCAACCTTTGTACTATAAGTCCCCTGATTACCAGGATAATAAATCACTCTCTCCAGACTGGATATGTTCCCGCTACATTGAAATCTGCTATTATCAGACCACTTTTAAAAAAATTCACCTTGGATCCAGAAGTACATGCAAACTACAGGCCCATTTCTAACCTCCCGTTCCTTTCAAAAGTACTGGAAAAAGTAATTGCTGCACAGCTTCAGTCTCATCTAAAACAAAATAATTTGTTTGAGAAATTCCAGTCTGGTTTCCGCCCCTGCCACAGCGTGGAAACAGCTCTGGTTAGAGTCACGAATGACCTTCTGATGTCGGCTGATGCTGGTTTTCCATCGCTTGTCATCGGACTTTGATACTGTTGATCACAACATTCTGCTTCACAGATTACGACACACTGTTGGACTCTCTGACTCTGTTTACAACTGGTTCTCATCTTATCTTACTGAAAGAACGGAGCATGTTGCCCTGGGAGAGGCTAAATCCGCTCTACACAATGTCACCTGTGGTGTTCCTCAGGGCTCTGTGCTCGGTCCCATTTTGTTTATATTGTATATGCTTCCCCTGGGCTGTATCATCAGCCAGCATGGTATTTTATTTCATTGCTATGCAGATGATACTCAGCTCTACCTCAGGATAAATTCAACCTCCTCGTCTACTCTGCCATCATCCACTTTGACCATCTGTTTGGAGGAGATAAAGTCATGGATGAAGCAAAATTTCCTGCGGCTGAACAGCTCTAAGACTGAAGCTATTTTAGTAGGCACCCCACACCAGGTTAGGTCATCTAACATCACCAGTATTACCTTTTCTGGTCAGGATATCCCATTGTCAACATCCGTTATAAACCTTGGGGTTAAAATGGACTCACATTTGACGTATAAGGCTCATGTCAAACATCTGTGTAAAACGTCTTATTTTCACCTCAGGAATATAGCAAAACTGCGTCCAGCACTCATGTTTGCTGATGCAGAAAAGTTAGTCCATGCATTGTGTCTCCTCCAGGCTGGACTTCTGCAATGCACTTCTCATTGGAACTACTGGAAAAACCCTTCAAAAGCTGCAGTATATTCAGAACAGTGCTGCTAGGATCCTGATGAGAGGGCGTAAATACAATCATATTACGCCCATTCTTAAATCTCTTCACTGGCTCCCTGTTTCATTTAGAATTGATTACAAGGTTGCCCTTCTTACCCACCAGTGTATTTATGGGGATGCCCCTCCCTACCTCAAAGAACTTATTTCCTTACATACGTCCACACGCAACCTTCGCTCTGCATCAGTACATCTCTTGAAAACTCCTAAGACTAGACTTCATACCATGGGAGATCGAGCTTTTTGCTCAGCTGCACCCAGACTGCGGAATGTTCTCCCTGAGTATCTGAGAACAACACAGACTGTTGATGCTTTTAAATCTGATCTTAAAACTTATCTTATTATCAGAGCTTTCGGGTCAAATTAATTTTGTAGCACTTTGAGATTTGTTTCAAATATAAAGTGCATTATAAATAAAATGTATTATTAACTAGTTCAAGAATGAAGGAAAGGAAGGATGGAGAGACAGAACAATGGATAGAAGCTCAAGTGAACAAACTCAAAGGAGTGAACAATTAGCAAAAACAATACAGGAGGTGAGAGTAGAGGACCAAATAGCAAGGAGGGAAATGGAAGAAAAGGGATTACCAGAGTCAAGATTCAATTTGATTTTGGACACAGAAACCGAAAGTGACATCCAGTTAGCAATAAGATTTTTCTAGAGGCTGAGGTACAAGATCCAGACCTTTCTCTAGAAATAGATATCACCCCACCAACCAGAAAAGTTGGATCTGTTTCTAATATAACAAAATTGTATTCTACTAATAAAACATCTTTATTAGACCTTGACTTGGATACCCTTAATATAGGGAAACAGGAGGTCTGTGCCTCCAACTTCAGCGATGCAACAAAAAAGTTCAGAAACTAGACAGCCACATACTACCCTAAAAATCATGGGATATCGAAGAAGAAACACCTAGAGTGGAGGCTCAATATTAAATGCCCTAATATTATATCGGGTGTTTCGAATTTGAGACTGGTAGGGGCACATCATTATAGATCTTTACAAATCGACTCGTATCCAGGGGCTAAACTTGCAAATTTTGTTTCACTATAAAAGATTAAATCCCCAATTAAAAGGTTAAAGACATTATTTTTGCAGTGGGCATTAATAATAGGGGTCTTGCCCATGAAGAAACTATAGTGAAACAAGCCCAAACAATGCTAAAATTGGCTGGGATGGCTTTCCCTAGAGCCATGTTCTTGATTCAAGAGTTAAACTATTCTGAGAAATTTACCAAAAAGCAAAAAGACATTTTAGAAGCTCTTAATAATTATATAAGATCAAATACTAATCATGTGGCTAAACTAGTTGGCAGATTCTTTATCAATAAAAAATAGAAAACCCAGTATTGGTCATGATTCTGATCAAAAAACACCTTCACCTTTTCCCGCTGTGATTAATGAGAAACTCAATTCTAATGTTTATCCTAATGTACATATTCTCTCTCTCTCTACATCTGATTCATTTGGAATCAAATCTAATTGTAATCTTCTTCCTAAAGCTCAAACTGTTTTTCCAACTGTTTCTCCAACTGCTGCTCTAACTCCTTCATTACAGGTTCCGGAATCCATATGGATTCTTCTTTTCCGGTTCCATCGGTGGTATTGGGAACGAAGGTTAATTCGAATATATATTCAAAGGTTCATAAAACTACTTTACTTCACTTACCTGAATTAAAACTTACCTCTTTGGACTCAGTAGATACTCCTCTTTTCACTGCCTTCTCTTCAAATTCCTTCTCTTTCCCTTCTCCAAAACCTCTTTCTGCAGAACATACCAATACTTCTCTTCCTGAAGACACCCTAAACCTTGGGGGAAACGCAAGTAAATTGGAATCCCTTTTGGTTAAAAAATTAAATAAAGATGTGATACCCCTGCCATCTCAGGCTTCTCATATTGTTTTTGTTCAGTTAAATGAAAACATCAAATCAATAAAAACATTGGTTCCAGTATTGGAAAAAATAAAAATTCTATCTTCTTCTAATCTTCCTTTGTCCTCTACCTCTATAACTCCAAACTCTATTTCTACTCCAAATTTGAAACTGTCATCTTTATCTCCTTCTAGCTCAACTACTTCAATGTCCCAATCAATATTTGGGGAGGGTGGTCAGCCTGAAGCTATTGTTCATGGTGGGAAGGTTCAACATAACTTATATACCCCAATCATGGCGGTTTCCAATCGTTCACCTGGGTTAGCGAGTGATCAGTTTCGAGATCCATTTGTCGTTGATGCAACAGGAGTTCAGGGTGGGACCGATCTTTTTTGTCTGTCTCTTCTGTTACAGGTTCAGCTGCTCCCTCCAGTGATAATATTCTAGGCAATACACTTGACTCAAATTAACAACAGAGTAGGGAGGAAGAGATGAATGAGGACTCCTTAAATCCATCTATGGAATCAAAATCCATTTCTGATCCACCATCCTCTACCCACGCAGCAATAGGACCAGAAACCGACATCAATAAAAGCACAGTGGTTAAGAAGGGTAGGGGGTATTATAGACCATGGGTGGGGCTGCACTGTGCTAAAATAATTTTGATTATTGGAGACTTGAATGTGTCTAGAATCCCCCATGTGTATTTTCAAGATATAGAACTCCAAAGCTATTCAGGGGCAAAAATCCTAGATTTAATTAAAATATTTAAAATGACGCAACCACAAGATCAGGTGTGCTATGCTATTATATCTGTAGGGATTAATAACTGTGGAAAGGAACACACCGAAAAAGCTCTAAAAGAATATTACGGTGACCTAAATAGAAGCGCTAGGAAAGCATTTCCCCAAAGCTAGGATATGTATTGCCAAAATTCCATATTCAGATAATTCATTATATAGAGAACAGATTGTCAGATTCAATGCTATTATAATGAATCTATTTCCAGACACTTCAGGTTTCCCGGTAGACATTGAATTACATAAGGATTGCATTCATTGGACACCAACTACAGCATATCAGATTCAGGATCACTGGAGGGATCAGTTAAACTGTTCGACGGGCCAAACAGAACTTGTCTTGCGGAAAGTAAATATATATAATCTTTCTAATATCTTTAAATTATCTGAGCCGGAAATTTACTTGCTGCAGAAGGGACTCGCCTTCATCCCGACTCCATCTTAGGTAGACATGGGGAATTTGAGAAGGGATATACACAGTTTTCATAGAAAATTACAGATATTGGATTATTTTAACTACTCATCTCATTTACAACCACAGTTTCTATTTCGGGAACCCTCCACTTGGGACATTAATTAACAAGAATATACAGTTGCTTAATCATTTACGGGTACGGGATAATGGACAGGATAATTTAACACTTACCGAAAGGGAAGTTTTAACAAACCTTAAAAAGAACAAAAATATAGTCATCAAACCAACAGATATTAGTTTTAGTTATTATGGACACCAACCAATACATTACAGAGGCAAAATGACAACTTTCTAACACACTACTTACCACTTAAAACTTCTTTACAGACTAGAACTAAAAATCAGATTAAAACTATTATAAATAACATTTCAATTAGGTTTTATAGATTATAAACAGAAGACATTTATCAGGACTGACTACGCCCAGTACCCATAAATTTTACCTACTTCCAAAAATACATAAATCACCAGAAACATGGCCAATGCCTTTTCAAATACTAGCAGAGAGGCCTCTCGTTTCGGATTGTAATTCAGAATCCTATAGGATATCAGAATATATAGATCATTTTCTTAACCCATTATCACAACTACACAATAGTTATATTAAGGACACATAACACTTTTTACAGGTCATTAAAAATCTAAAAGGTCCTTCTCATTCCTTCATGCTCACCATGGACGTTGAGTCATTGTACACGAATATTGAAACCACCATGGGATTGGAGGCAGTAGCCCGACTGTTTGCGGATAATCCGGCTCCAAACAGACCGGATCAGGCCATCTTGGATCTTCTCAGCATTAGCCTGTAAGTAACGATTTCATTTTTAACGAAAAACTTTATCTCCAGGTGCACGGGACAACCATTTGCAAAAAATTTGCTCCCGCATATGCCTACATTTATATGGCCTGGTGGGAGCAAACAGCATTTTGTAAATGCCCTAGGCTTCCATTTAGATATTTCAGATACCTGGATGATATCTTCGGCATCTGGACTTTCCCCTCAAAAGATTTGAACCAATTTGTTAAGATCCTAAATTCACACTATCGGTCAATTAAATTAGTTCCAACAGTGAGTCACACTTTACATTTTTTTAGATACAGAAATTTACTTTGATACAGAATCATCAACAGTAAAAACATTAAATTCTCGCATCCATTTCAAACCCACAGACACCCATGCTTTATTATATAAAACTAGCTTTCACCCAAAACAAACATTCAGAAGTATAATTAAATCTCAACAATACGATTTCATAGGATCAATACTAATCAATGAGATGCGGAACAAGCTACACAATGATTGTTTCAGACAATACGTAAAAGAGGTTATACACGTCGATTTCTTCAGGAGGTCCGAGCTGAAGTTAAGGCAACTGTCTCCAGATATCTGACAACAGCTGGGGCATCAGCGAGTACTAAAACGGGGATCCCACAGCTTCCTCCACTGAATGATTGGAACATCTCAAGGTTGGCAGATGCCGTATCGGTTTATTCCAATTATTCCTCACAGATTTCAGTTTATTTTTCTTGGGATTATTTTTCTTCCAATTCTACTTCTTTAGAGAATCCTTTGAATTCTTCAGTGTTTTCTTATTCAAATCTTGTTCCAGACCTGACTTCACATCATCTTTTCCTTTACCAGGGTAGGTCTGGAATAGATGTAACATTATCTTAATGATAAAATAATATACTATTTTCATCAATTTCAACAACTAAAAAACTTACTTACCTTCATTTCTACTTACATTTCCAGATTCTTTCTTCGCGACTTCTCTATTTTCTGCTTCCTTCTGGTCCTTCATTCCAGTCTGTTTGTGGAATCTGCGATGGTCCTCCTGTTCCAAACAAAAAACAACGAAACAAAACCGTGTGGAAAATCCCCTTTGCCAGGAAGAAAAACATTCACAATAGACTGGCAAAGGTGGATAAACCAATTCATCAAAAATTTAGATCTCAACTATTTAAACTGTGTGTATGGGATCCAGTGCTCCAGCTGTGGTCTCATCTATAGGTGAGACAAAGAACATGCTTAGGGACCGATTTGTACAGCACCTCCGATGCATCAGCAACCAGTGGAAACAAATAGTGCTGTACCAACACTTGAAGGTGGAGGGTCATAGACCAGTGATGTTTGACCTAGAGCAGCAAGGTAACTGGAATAAGACCAGATGTTTGAAGGCAGAACAAAAATGGATTAAAGCTTTGAATACCTGGGTCCCATGAGGTCTGAATGAAAAATAAGGTTTATTAGATATTTATTATTTAGTTTTATATAGACAGATCTGGGGAATCAGGGAGGAATTTTAAATTAAGAAAATTTTAAGGGGTAGGGATGGTTTCTTAAATTAAGTAAGGATATTTTTACAAAATTTGGCTTTTTATGGAGATATTTAATTTTATTAATATTTTTTATGAATATTAGTATTCATTTTTCGGGGATAACTATTTTATTTATTTAAGATCAAAGAATTTTTATATTTATTTATTTTTTTTAGTTTAGCTTAGTTGTACAACATCTGAGATTTATTCAGAATCAAACCAAACAGACAATACTTTATTAGCATTTTTCAAGTAATATACATTTGCCGATCATGTTTGGTTTGAATGGAATCTGGGTAAACACCTTAGGAGGGAGAATGAGTGGACCACCACCTTGGGAACATATCATCCCAGTGGACTTAATGAGAGACAGTTTAATTGGGAGTTTGATATTTTTAGGGAAATAGGATTTATTTTGAAGAATAATTAGTTTTTTTATTGGGATATTTTTTGATGTATTTTATTTTTTTATTTATGGTTTAATTGTTTTAGGATATATTAGGATTAGATTTATTTTCCAGATAATTGCTTTTTTAAAAAAAACTAAAAGAAATTGTTTAACGAGGAGAGTAGTGAGCCAGTGCATGCAGTAATGCGGGAATCCCCTACCCTAAACCTAATCTCCAAAAAATTGAGTGCTCCGGGATTTCTAATTTTAATTATTTATGTACACCTTTTTTAGTGCCCAAGATAACTTATTTTTGAACATTTTTAACACTTTATTATCCTGTTTTGTATGTCCTTTTAAAATTGTATGTTTAGATAAATTTTAGTCCGACTTTATATTTGACCAATAGGGAGCGCTATTTTTTAAAACCCTCCTTTTAAGTCATAATTTTAAGTACACAGTGAATGGAATTTTATAGAGACATAAATTATTGATTTTAGAATTTTTTAGGACATTTTATTGGGATTTAATGGTGTTTTTAATAACTTGAAAGTAGAGGGTGTGTGTCGCTTTAAGAGTTTTTTAATTTAGGAAATAAGTGTGCCAGTGCATGCCAGTCCTGTCCATATCCCCTCCCCTAATCCTAACTGGCCCGGACAAGGTTTAAGATTCTTTTTCAAAAATCCTTTCCTTCCTAAAATTTTACCAACTACAAGAGAGGAACAGATAAGTATTTGCCAGTACAGTTTAAGTATACTCATTTTTTTTTCATTTTTTTAATCTAATTAAATAAAAATTGATTTTTTAACTGTTTTAACTTTTTAGCTTTTTCCAGAATCTTTCTTTACTTTTTAAATCTTGATAATAAGGTCTTTGGTTAAAACACAGTTATTGCCAGAGGCCCTGATATTAAGATAGTGTGCTGTAGAGTGTTTTAGTTTTTTATTGTTGGGTATTTGAATAGGTTAAGACCAGATGGTGTTAACTAGAGTACTATTTTAGATATAATAGTAGATAGGTAGGATTGGCCAGTTGTGCAGTGATTTGGAATGCCTTTTGAAATATGGTAAGATGGTCTTGTTTGAGCTTGTTTATGGTGTTCCTTTTGATATTAGGAATGAGCAAATTTTGGAATATCAGAATTAAAATTGTGATTTGAGACATGTATTAATGTGATCAAATAGCGAGAATCAATTTTGAACCCGCTATTGTTAAAACGTAAAATTGATGTCAAAAATATTGATAGGACAAGACTAAAATTGTTGGTTGGATAGATGGAGGAGAGTATGGAAGAGTTTTTTCAGGCAATTGTACTGAGATTTGATAGAATAAGAATATTCCCATGTAAAATAGTATTTTATAACTGGATAATGAGTACCAATGCTTGCCTTTGGGCTTCTATCCCTTACTCTAATTCTAACCCAGGAGAACTGGAATGATGGGCTGACCCCACCCAACCCTAAAAACTTAGGGGTGGGGGGCCCCAAGACTAAAACCATAAGCGTTGGGGGATTTTGTGATGAGCCTCCTGCACCCGACCCCAACCCTAAAAACTTGGAATTTGGGGCCCCTGAGGTTAGGATCCCAACCCTAGGGGAGCTTTGAAGCCACCTAACCCTACTAAATACTAACCCTAGAGAGGTGGGGGAAAGGGGCCCGGAGGGGACTATTGGGATTGGAGCTCCAGGAGCTGGAGGAGATTGATCATCTACAAAATAGGGCTCCACAGGTGAAACACAGAACCAAGACTGTTCACAAACATAAAATTCCCGTCGTCATCACTTACTCATTTCATTCCAGGTCAGTCATGGGTGTCCTGCGTTCTCATTTCATGGGGGCACAGGGCACTCATGTTTCACTTCAACAATATCAAATAATAGCTGCGTACAGAAGAAATAAAAAAAAATTAAAAGACATTCAAATGCCCTTCAAAAAAATAAAATGGCCTGGAAAATCCCCTTTTGCCAGAAAAAAGAACATCTATAATATACTGGCAAAGGTGGACAAACCCATTTATCAAAACTTTCAAATAAATTCTAAAAATTGCATCTATGGAATACACTGCTCCACCTGTGGATTAACCTATAGAGGCAAAACAAAGAACACACTAAGGGATCGATTCGTGCAGCACCTCAGACTCATCACCAACCAAAAAAAGAAAATGGCCTTATACCATCACTTTGGAACAGAGGGACACAGACCAATTATGTTTGGTCTGCAGCACCAGGCACAATGGAACAAAACAAGGAGACTAAAGGCAGAGAATAAATGGATAACTATCTTGAATACCTTGGTCCCATTGAGGCTAAATGAGAAATAACAGGTTATATATATTAATATTTTTATGAATATTGATATTTTTCTAATTTTCTCAATTTAATTATAGTGTATTATTAGTGTCCAATATGATTAAATTATTGACTTTAGATCAGAGTACAGTTTCGGAAGAGGATAGTTTGTGGTTAATGAGGAGGGACGAAGGGAGTCAGGTTTAGGATCCTTTTAGAATTTGGGGGTGGAGATAGGAGGTTCTTGATTTAGGGGAAAGGGAAGGGGTTTGGGGGCTGGATGATGAATGGATCTGTAATTTTATGTTTTCCCAAATAAAGATTAATTTTTTATGGCATAAAATTGAAATAATTCTCAACTTAAAATTTCAAAATAGAGGGGGAGAGGCGGGGAGGGATCTGGCTGGATAGGAAATGTTAGGATGGGGGCAGAGAGGAGTTATCTATAGGACAAACGCTGGGGGAGGAAATAATAGAACAGAATAATTTAGTTGATTCTCCGGGTTTGATCTCTTGCATAGGTTCACTCAATACAACAGCAAAGTAGATTACCCATAGTTTTTTTACATTTTCTGATCTAGTACAAAATACAGTTAGGATTTTGCAAGAGAATTTTAGAGATTGTCAATTGGCCTTCTCATATCTACAGGATTACAAATTAATAATAGCCTACAGGAGAAATTTAAATTTAAAAGATATGCTGGTACACACCTCATATACCAACAAAAAGAAAAGGATGCATCCAGCAGCCTGGGTGGTTTCATTTGTAGATAAAAAAATAACTCGAAGAGAAATACCTATTTTACAAAACTTTCAGATTTATTCAAAGAACTGTGATTATGCTATTGAGTGCAAAAATTGTGGGAGAAGTTAAATTGGAGAAACAAAATTCCCTTAGAGAGATTTGTGCAGCATCTAAGAATGATACAAAATCGAACAAAACAAATAATTCTGTATCAGCATTTTTCTGAAGATTCACATCAGCCAATTATATATGGGTTAGAGCAAAATGCAATTTGGACTAAGAAAATGAGATTAAGAAAGGAAAGTGATTGGATTAATGCATTAGGGACATATCCGGATGGACTGAATGAAAGTTATGAGTTTTTCTTTTGTTTTAATATTTTTTGAGTTTATGAATGGAAGTTATTTATAATGTTTATGGTTTTATTTGTTAATAGACTTGATTTATTTTAGTGGATGAATTCCAGATAATTGTATTTTCAGCTAGGGCGACTTAATTTGTTAATGAGGGGCGTAGTGAGCCAATGCCAAGCAGTAATGCTTTTATCCCCTACACTAAATCCTGAGGTTAACATTAGTGGCTTAGGCCCTTATGTTAATGATAGTTTTATAATTTCGGATGATCCCTGTACTGTTCATATGGGCAAACCCTCGTTAAATCTTGAGGTTAACATTTGTGGGGGAGACCCTAATGTTAATAAGATCCTTATGGTTCCTGAGAAAAGCCAAGCAAAATGACACCTTTTATTGGCTAACTAAAAAGATTACAATATGCAAGCTTTCGAGGCAACTCAGGCCCCTTCTTCAGGCAAGATGGGGCCTGAGTTGCCTCGAAAGCTTGCATATTGTAATCTTTTTAGTTAGCCAATAAAAGGTGTCATTTTGCTTGGCTTTTCTCTACATTCATAATGGCTAACACGGTACAACAACCTAGTATTATGGTTCCTGATGATCCTTGCACTCTACGTAGGGACAAACCCTCACCAAACCATGAAGTTAACATCAGTGGGGTAGGCTCCAATACTAATAATAAATTCCCTGATTTAGACTGTCTAATTTAAATATAGACATTTTCCCCTTAAACTGTAAGGTTAAAATATCTGAGTGAAATTTGGAGGTTAATATTCAAGCTTCTGATAGGAATAGTCTCCTCGTAAATCTCCCTTTTAACCCTAATAGTAAAGGCTTTGGGATAAATGTGGATGGGAGGACTGTAAATTGGAGAGATTGGATGTATGATCTAGGGAGGTTCCTGTTGGAGGTGGAAAGTGAGGGGAATTGGATTATAAAATTTGAGAATCTGGATTGTCAGAGGGTGGAGTGGATGGTGGAGGCTGGGTATTATTTTGATTTGGAAGGATTCATACGGGAACCAAATATGGTGGAACAACTGTTTATAAATAATAAAGGCAGGGATGGACAGGAGGTTGGGAGGTATTGGTAAGTATTTTGGAGGAACAGGAAGTGGATAATGGAAGGAGAGGTAGACAACGGGGGAATGTTTTACCAATGATATTAACTTTTTCCGCACAAGCACAACAGATAGAGTTTTACGGGAGAACTTTTTAAAAGTTCAAGAGCAGGATGAAGATTTGAAAGGTTGCAAAGTGGTGGTGACATATTGCAGGAATAGAAAAAAAATAAAATGTGCATAGCAAATCCCATTTAATAATAAAAAATAATTTGCAATCCCTTTACTACAAAAGAATTACCGATCTTTCAAAATTTGACTATGAACTGTACCAATTGCATTTACGGTATACAGTGCAAGAAGTATGGATTAATTTATATTGGTGAAACAAAGAATACAATTAAAGCAAGATGTATACAACACCTCAGTTTAATCGAGAATCAAAAAACACGACAGACTAGATTATATATTCATTTTGGACAGAGCATAGATAAAAAAAAGAGATGGAATGGATTAGGGCCTTAGGTACGATTGATCCTAATGGCCTTAATGAGAAATGTTAAATGTGGGTTATTAGTAATCTCATACAATTGGATTAATGAGAATTTAATTAGAGCTTAATTCTTGGATTAGTGTACCTGCATGCAGCTAGTCATAGCTAATATTCCCTAGGTTAGGTTAAGGTTAGAAAAAAAGAACCATACTATTTACCCTTACTCCATCATATTTTCAAAAACACTGATTTACCTTTATTTCACGTTGGGTACAGATTATAAATACTTACCTATACAAGATACAGTGAATGAAAAGCTAGATTTACCATCACAAGAGGAAAAGGTGATGATTGGCACATCTGTAAATGAAAATAAAACAACGGATGGGACCAAATCTGATTCTCCTCCAGGAATCTTACAAATTAATGAGGACATCACGACCTGGCAGCCGAAGTTTGAACATCCTATAGTTATAATTTCAGACAGTACATTGGCCAATTTAAATATTAATCCATTTTCAAATGTTCAAATTATTTCCATTTACAATCTAACCCTATCACAATTGGCTAAATGTTTGAAGGATATTCCACCTTTTGTGGGATTATCCACAGTCATTATGATGGTAGGTTATTGGGACATTGTTAGGATGAGATTACTTAATGATATGGGACATTTGGATCAGAGGTTTAAGTATTTTCAACATAAATATGGTATGGTAAAATTTATTTTTCACAGATCCCCTTTACATCTGATCCGGAGTTTGACAAAAAAAATTGTCGCCTTTAATGAACTGGTTTTGGGAGCAGACATGAAGAGAGCATTGCTGGCCCCAGCGTTTCCTATTTGGAGAGACGTGGATTATCCAGAGCGTCTGACTGCCTCTGCTGCCCGGGACATGGTTGATTATTGGCTGTACAAAATAAAGGATTAGGTCTGGACTGTCCCTCGAAGTTACTGACTGGTTGTGTTTTTTGTTTTTTATTTTTACGTTTGTGTTTTGTGTGTGTTAGTTTGAATTTTTAATTTTTATTTTACAGTTAGGTATTATGGCAGAGTACATCTGATATTTAAGATAGATTTATCATTTGGGAGCCTGGTATTAGACTTGACATTTTTTGGAGATAACAGGGTCATAAGGTTAAAATAATTAGATTACCCTGGACCCTAATGTTAAAATTAAATTTTCATATTTTTATTCATAACGGGAGCCTAGGGTTAAAATAGATTTATTGCCTAGGTCCCCTTATGTTAATGTGGTGTTTTCTTGTTAGTCGATTGTCATCCCTTTCCTAATCTTAATGCCTTTAAACAGGGCCTTGAGGTTAAGGATATTTATATCACTCAGGTCCCTGAGGTTACAGTTTTGTTTCTTGTCTTGTTATGGTCTACCCCTCCCTTACCCTTATCTTAACCCCTTTAAACAGACCCCTAGGTTAAAAATAATTTGTGGCCCAGGGCTCTGATGTTAAAGTTTGTTTTTCATTATGTCTATTGTCTACCCCATCTGCTTTCCTTACCTTAACCCCTTTGAACAGGGCCCTGAGATTAAAAACTGATCAGTTACCCAGGTCCCTGAAGTTAAAGGGTATGTTTCTGTTTGTTTATGGTCTACCCCAGCCCTAGCCCTTATCTTAACCCCTTTAAACAGGTCCCTGAATTTAAAGATGGATTCATCACTCAGGTCCCTGATGTTAAAGTTTTGTTTCTTGTCTATTGTGCATTTGTGGTATTTTGTAGCTTTTGTATGTCAGTATGTAGTGTTCAGTGTTTTGGTTTATATTTTTAGCACAGGGAACCTATGATGGCCTTCAGGGATAAGAAAGACAAATATTTATTTTTAGTGTTTAGGGTTGTATTAAAAATAGTATTATAATTTTAGGGATTTTTTTAGTCTGTTTTTGTTCTTTTTATATCTATTTTGAAAAATAATTTTAGATGTCCATATTTATTACTGGTTTTAAATATTTTAGTTTTGATTAATGGAGGGAATTACTTATTAATTTAACCCTCTATTAAAAAACGGAAAATTTAAATAATTGATTTTAGTAATTTATTGGACACATTTGAAATTATTAGATGGATATTTTACAGCAGATTTATAGACCTTTTTATTTAAATTATGATTTTTACAATTGGTGGATAATTATGAACGACTTGGCCTTTCAAAACAAAATGCAAGACAAGTCGAATTCTATTGATTCTCTGTTAATACAGGTAAATGAGGAAAGGTTTTCTGTGTCCGATTGGCCAACTAAAATTATTGAACCATGCTTGATATTGGGGGATTACAATTTAAAGTCTGATCGGGGAGGGGAAGTATAGGTTTGATGCTCGTATTTTGTTGTCATCTGAGTTATCTTGTGATAATCTTATGCAATATTTGCGAAAATTAAAACCCCAACTAAACGTAAAAAAAATTGATTATAAATTTGGGGCTTGCAGATGCACTGAGTGGGGGTTTTGATTATATTGAACCAAATTATTATGGAGGGAGTTTGGGGAGGCCATGGAGAACAACTTTCAAACGGCTTCAAGGAGATTCTGGTCCACCATCCGGTGTCTCAGGAGGGGGAAGCAGTTCAGTGTCAATGCTGTATATGGTGGGGATGATGTGTTGCTGACTTCAACTTGGGACGTTGTGGATCGGTGGGGAAAGCACTTTGAAAACCTCCTTAATTCCACTAACATGCCTTCCAATGAGGAAGCAGAGCCTGGGGACTCGGAGGAGGGCTCCCCCATCTCTGAGACTGAGGTCACTAAGGTGGTCAAAAAACTCCTTGGTGGCGGTGCCCTGGAGATGGATGAGATACGACAGGAGTTCAAGGCTCTGGATTTTGTAGGACCGTCTTGGTTGACACGCAATATCGCACGGACATCAGGGACAGTGCCTCTGGATTGGGAAACTGGGGTGTTGGTCCCCCTCTTTAAGAAGGGGTACAGGAGGGTGTGTTCCAACTACAGAGGGATCACACTCCTCAGCCTCCCTGGAAGAGTTTATGCAGGGGTCCTGGAGAGGAGAGTCCATTTGATAGTCGAACCTTGGATTCAGGAGGAACAGTGTGGTTTTCGTCCTGGTCGCGGAACAGTAGACCAGCTAGCTCTACACCCTTAGCAGAGTCCTGGAGGGTGCATTGGAATTTGCCCAACCAGTCCACATGTGTTTTGTGAACATGGGAAAGGCATCCGACTGTGTCACTCAGGGAATCCTGTGGGGCTGCTCTGGGAGTATGGGGTACCGGACCCCTTGATAAGGGCTGTTCAGTCCCTGTACAACGGGTGTCAGAGCTTGGTCCACATTGCCGGCAGTAAGTTGGACTCCACCTGGGCTGCCCTTTGTCACCGATTCTGTTTATAACTTTTATGGACAGAATTTCTAGGTACAGCCAGGGCGTTGAGGAGGTCCAGTCTGGTGGACTCGGGATTGGGTCACTGCTTTTTGCAGATGATGTTGTCCTGTTTGCTTCATCAGGCCGTGATCTTCAGCTCTCTCTGAATCGGTTCGCAGCTGTGAAGTGGCTGGGAAGTGCCCTCTCAGGATTGGGAGCGAGTTCCTCCCCAAAATAGAGGAGATCAAGTATCAGGGGGTCTTGTTCACAAGGGAAGAATGGAGAGTGAGATTGACAGGCGGATCAGTGCAGCATCCACAGTGATGCGGGCTCTCCATCGGTCTGACGTGGTGAAAAAGGAGCTGAGCCGTAAGACAAAGCCAACTTATGTTCCTACCTTCACCTATGGTCATAAGCTATGGGTAGTGACCGAAAGAACGAGATAGAGAATACAGGCGGCTGAAATGAGTTTTCTCCACAGGGTGTCTGGGCTTTCCTTTAAAGATAGGATGAAAAGCTCAGTTATCTCGGATAAGCGGAAGAGGATGGATGGATATAGAGAGTACAACATATGCAGAAGATCTGTACAGACAGTTTTCTCATTTCTTAGAGAACATAAAGGTATGATGACTAAAGATCGAGAGATGAGGATTTTCCTCAGGAGAGGTCATACTATGGAGGGAGGAGATGAGGTACTGGATATAAAAATATTGAACATAATGGGAAAGGGCATCAGCGCAGGTAATGATGAGATTTGTATAATTATGGCTGAAGATAGTTGGGTAAGAAGAGCTCAGATAAGGGGTTCAAGAGAAAATTATCAAGAATGGAGGGAATGTACAAGTAGAAAGAGGGAAACGAACCCTACAGAAAAGGACTTAACCTACAAAGCAAAGCTCCTTTTCAGATAGGCCCAGTTAAAAAAAAATTTCAAAATCACTAAAGATGCTTTTCAACGAGCGGTTCCTAAAGCAATTAGACTAAAAGACCTTTATTAAACATGCTTTTGCAGACCCTAAAGTTAAGGAGATGGTGGAGGGCAATGCCAAAATTTGGCAAGCTACTACCCTACAAATACTATACGAGCATGCCTCCCACGTAATTGACTGCCTGCCCACATAAGGGCACTTTGGTCCTTCACTGCGGTCTCTTCATTCCTTTTCTTGGTTCGCCACGGAATTCTTGTCTCCCTGCTGATAACTGCAGCCTTTTTATTTAATCCACGGCTTCTCTGCTGTTTTATTCTTTGTTTATTATGATTATAGTTATTGTATATGTATTTTAGACTTAGTTTACTGTTCAGGTACCCATTTCCTTTATTGTTCCAACCGTACCCCCATTAACATGTCTATCTAGGCGATTACCATTGATCAAAGAACTGTCACTTACTGAGTGGTTTTCATGCCCGCAGATGGTGCCTGCCTTTTCCATTCTCTGTGTTACATATTGCACGGACATATCAGGCTCACTCTTGCTATCCGGAGGGACATTGTGCCTTATGTATTGAATGACTGGGACAGGTTCAAGGTGTGGACTGATGACGATACAGGAGATAATTAGACTACACAGGAGCACTAGAAGAGTGAAATACTTAAGCCCTTCACCTATGGATCTGCATGTGAGTTGATGGCTGCCGCTCAATTATTCGGTTGTCGCTTTCAAGTGTACCGAAATGGCCAAATATGTTACACCTTTGGAGAACCGTCAATGCCTCTTAAACATCTTAGATTCACAGGAGATGATTTGAGTAGTGGACACTTTGATGTTTATGAATGTTTCAACTCTCAAAAACTGGATGCAAAGTTATCGATGAGGCCGGTTGTATACTTGTATCGCTTGACAGAGGCCGAATGTCACTTCAACACAAGTCCAACTCAAACCGATTATGACAGCAGCAATCCAAGCTGTGAGAACACAGTAAAAAGGAGGTGTGTCAGACATCGTGGTACATTTTCTGATGCAGCTAGATGGAAACAACTTTGTGCAGCTGCTGCCAAATACTCGCAGAAAAATCCACAAGTTCATAGAGACGCTGTCACTAAATACTCGTAAGCAAATTCATAAGTTAATAGAGACGCTGTCGCTAAATACTCGGAGGCAAATCCACAAGTTCATAGAGCATCTGTTTCTAGGTAGGATCCCAATAATGAAAAGCAGCTGATACGAAAACAACAGGTTTGGCACAAAAAAGCCGATTGTGGATTTTTGTACGACCCAAACATACATTATGAATCTGACAAAACCATACACATTGGATCCATGGATGTTCACTGCGACTATTGTCAAGCTCATAGGTGGAAATGTGAGTCTCCTGATTTGTGTTGTAACGGTGGTAAAGTCTCTCTCAGTCCTTTACGTAAGCTTCCTGACCTTCCTGTCGGCCTGTTAATTGGCGAACATCCTCAAAGTGAGCATTTCTTGAACAACATTCGAAAGTACAACAGCACATTTCAAATGACGTCATTTGGTGCTAACCAAATCATTGAGGAAAATTTTATGCCATCATTTAAAGTTCAGGAACAAGTGTACCACTTGATTGGCAGTCTATTACCTATGCCAACTGAGGAACACAAATTTTTGCTAATTTATTTCGTCGGGGACGATGAAAAGGAAGCACAAATGTGCTGCGCTGTTTCTGGAGTTAACATACCCCTGGTGCAGCAATTACAAAAAATGCTGCATGATTGTAACACTTACATCCGGACTTCCACTCCGCAATGGACAGTATTTCAGATGAAGACAAAGACTTCAAAGTTGTCATTCACGCCGACAAAAAACCATTACATGTACACAAAGGCAGGTTTAATGAACCTACAGTACGTCAAGTTGGTGTTGAAATTGTTGGGCAAACATTTGACAATAGGGATATTGTCTTGAAAACCAGAGACAAACTGCAAATTTCATTAAAGAAATTTATTAAATCAGTTTTTAGTTGATAACTATGCCCAAAAATGAATCGGAAAGACTTAATTCTAATCAGAATAAATCAGAAAAAACTACAAGCTGAAAATTACGTTCACTTAAAAGATGCTATTGACAAAAATGACACTAATTTAAGAGAACTTGGTCAAGCTGTGATATTACCATTGTTGTTCTCTGGGGGACCTCGCTGTATGCACAAGCGTACACAAGATGCAATGACATTATGGCCGCCCTGACTTATTCATCACATTTATTTGCAATCCTAAATGGACTGACATCACTGAAGTTCTCCTTCCATGTCAAAAACCTTACGATCACCATGACCTTATCAGTCATGTATTTCATTTCAAGATTCACAAAATGACAGACTTGCTCATGAAGAATAACATTTTCGGCTGTACAAATTGCTACATGTACACCATAAAGTGGCAAAAGCGAGGTATTCCCCATGCACACATTTTGTTGTGGCTAAAAGCTAAGATTAAACCAGCTGTCATCGATCAAGTCATCCGTGCGGAAATTCCTGATCCACAGAATGATCCTTACCTCCACAAAATAGTAAAATCCACTATGATTCACAACCCGTGTGGACCTCATAATATCAACTTACCCTGCTTGATCAACAGAATATGCAGTAAGTACCACCCGCGTCCGTTCATCTCAGAAACTCAGACCGGAGAAGATGGTTACCCTCAGTACCGCCGGCGCAAACCTGCTGATGGAGGTCATACAATTAACATCAAAGGAGTAGATATCGACAACAGATGGGTGGTCCCTTATAGTCCTGTGCTGTCCCGCTTCTTCAATGCTCACATCAATGTTGAATTTTGCAATTCAGTAAAATCAATAAAATACATCTGCAAGTATGTTAACAAAGGAAGTGACCAAGCAGTATTTACAATACAAAATCAAAATGATGAAGTATCTCGATACGAAGCCGGGCGTTACATTAGTAGCTCTGAAGCAGCCTGGCGCATTTTCTGTTTTCCCATTCACGAACGTTACCCTCCGGTCATTCATCTTGCTGTGCATCTTGAGAACGGACAAAGAATTTATTTCACAGAAGGCAATGTTGCCGACAAAGTACACAATCCACCACAGACGACCCTTTTAGCATTCTTTGACCTTTACAAGCACAGTGATTTTGCAAACCAACTTTATTATAATGAAATTCCATTATATTATACGTGGGCAAACAACATGTTTCGTTGTAGGAAACAGGGCAACCCTGTACCAGGACATTCGGGAGTGAAAAAAAATGTGCTGGGATGGGTTTACACTGTGCACCCGAATAACTCTGAATGCTACCATCTTCGACTGCTGCTCAACAAAATCACAGGTCCCATGTCTTTCAAATCTCTCAGAACAGTTGATGGTGTCCTACATTCGACCTATAAGTCAGCCTGCAGGGCACTCAGTTTTTTACATGACGTTATCAACTGGGACGAGACTCTACAGGAAGCTGCTCTGTCTTGGTCACCTCAAAAGATCCTTGAACTCTTTGCTGTCATGCTGGTGTTCTGCCAAATGGAAAACCCCTTAAACCTATGGGAAAAACAACGAGCATAGCAGAAGATGTTAGGAGACAGACTGAAAGAGATTATATACGAACAGAAGTCCACCAGTGGTTACATTTGATCTATAACAAGTGTCTACAGTTGCTTAAAAACTATGTAATTGCTATTGGAGGTCAATCTCTTGATCATTACAGTTTGCCCTCACCTTTCAGAGAACTGGCAGAACTTACGTCAAATCCTAAGTACTTAAAGGAGACATCTTACAACACCTCGCAATTGGCCAATATAGTCACAAATAACGAACTGTTGCTAAATTGTGACCAAAAGTCAGTTTATGACCAAGTCACGAGCACTGTTGTCTCGGACACTGGCACAGTGTTTTTCCTTGATGCTCCAGGTGGAACTGGTAAGACATTCCTAATAAACCTTCTCCTTGCGAAAATCTGAGCAAAACGTAACATTGGCATAGCTGTGGCTTCTTCTGGCATTGCTGCAACTCTTCTTGAGGGTGGCAGAACTGCTCATTCAGCTTTCAAGCTGCCTCTGAACCTCAGCCATACTGAATCCCCCATGTGTAATATATCAAAGCAGAGCAACATGGCTGAAGTGTTGCGACATTGTCAGCTTATTGTCTGGGATGAATGCACTATGGCACACCAAGAAGGTGTTGAGGCTTTAGACAGGACCCTCCAAGACATCCGAAACACCAACAAACTTATGGGAGGCTTGACAGTGTTGTTGACTGGACACTTCCGGCAAACCCTACCAGTCGTGCCCAGAGGAACACGCTGACGAAGTTAAAGCATCTCTGGAGTCTTCATACCTATGGCCACAAATCAATGTTGTTACTTTAAGAATAAATATGAGAGTTCATTTGAAAGGCGACAAAAAAGCCGGGGAGTTCTCTGCTCTTCTGATGAGTATAGGCGATTGCACCTTCATTCAAGAAAATCGTAAAATAAATATTCCTACAAATCTCTGTCTCCTCGTGAATACCTTACAAAGCCTTCTTCAAAAGGTTTACCCCAATCTACGAAATCTCCACCAAAATGACGTGTCATGGTTGAGAGAGGGAGAGCTATCCTGACACCAAAAAATGACATGACTATGACTATAAACCACATGTTACTTCAAGAACTACCTTCACAACTGAAAACATATCAGTCTGTGGATTCAGTTGTAGAAGTGGAAGATGCAGTGCACTATCCGGTAGAGTTTCTCCACACTCTGAATCCTCCAGGCACTCCTGAGGATAATCTCATTTTGAAGGTTGGGGTACCAATAATATTACTGAGAAACTTACAGCCACTGAAACTTTGTAATGGCACAAGACTTCAGGTCACATGTCTGCAAAAGAACCTAATTGAGGCAACTGTTTTTACTGGCAGTGGCTTTTTATTCCTCGCATCCTTGTTATACCCTCTAAATCTCCCATTTCAATTCAAACGCCTTCAATTTCCGGTAAGGCTCTGCTTCACAATGGCAATTAATAAGTCTCAGGGACAAACTCTACAAATGGTTGGCATTGATTTGAGACAGGATTGCTTTTCACATGGCCAACTGTATGTTGCATGCTCAAGAGTAAGCTCAGCGCACAACTTGGTCATATTACAACTGGACAGCCGAAACGACAATGTGGTATACAAAACAAATAATTATTTGTATATTTTCCCTCAGTTTAAAAATGTTTACTTTTTTTAAATAAAATTTTTAAACCAGTACTTTGCCACTGCGAAGCGTGGGTATTTTGCTAGTGAAAAGATAAATAACAGAGGATGAATTAAAAGCACTTTTCTCTGAAGACCTAGAATGGCAGGAAGCATGACATACTGCCATGATTTGGTATAAATTAAGATTTACAAGGCCTGATTTGGACCCTTGGCTTGAACAATTAAATAGGAACTTAAAAGATATCAGATCAAACTTAACTAGAGAAGAACAAACACAATCATTACATTCACAAACTAAAAATATAATAAAAGGATTAGAAACTAAAAACTTAGTTTGAGAGATCAAGAAATCTTACTTAAAAATATTTTAAGCTACACAGAAACCATAGAACCTAAAACTACTGAACAAAAAACTGCACTACAGAAACTAGAGATACACACCAATGATAATACCACGATACCTGTAGTAGAAAATAATAAAACACCTCTTACTCAAAAGATAATAAACAACACAAATTACCATGGCACAACACAGAGGTGACCCCTGAGAGAAACAAAGAAACGGAATCTCCAGATTCTGATAGGTGCTGGAAAATAAGTCTTTACCACAAGACCGGAAGCGGTCAAAAGGATGGGAGTTAGTTCAGCAAATAAAGGAACAGTCTCAAAAAAACATACAAGTCGGTGAATGAATTAGAAGGGCTAGATCTTAGCTTTTACTTGTTTAGCAAGCTAGACACATCTACCCCCAGAAAGGGAGATCAAATCTCAGGGACCATACAAGGAACAGGAACATTTATCCTGAGCTGAAGGGAAAGAGAAGTCAGATACAAACATACAAAGGAAAGAAACAGAAACAACTACTGTATATTGATCACTTTACAATCCTCAGAAGAGGACATAGAACGTATTGGAACTAAAAAAAAAGAAACCTATAAAGAACTAAAATAAGATCACAATCTTAAAAGATGGAGGACTCTTTACAAAGAATATACAATTCGGGACTTATAAAAAGCAGACCCAAACAAATTTGGGATCTGTACTAAAAGGTTTGTCAAATGTAAGGGAGCCGGAAATGGTAAAAACACCCCCTCAAGAAGGAGTGATCATAAATACTGACTTTAACCTAACCATGGCAACTGAAAGCAACAGTGACACACAAAGAGTGGTCACTGAATTACTGGAAACAGAGGCTCGATCAGATGATAGGGACATATCACTAGAAATTGATATCATGCCACCTAAGAGAAGACAAATTGCTAAAATGGAGTAAGAGGAGGAACAAAAATCACTTATTGATTTACAGGAGCCACCTCATATGGTGGCACAATAGATCGAGGTACCTTCAACCTCTAAATCTCCAAAAGATGTCCAGGTACAAAAATTAACTAATTTAATGACTTTTTATCCTAGAAATCATGGTATTTCGAAAAGGAAGAACCTCGAATGGAAGCTAGAGGTTAAAAGAACCAATGTTATTATGGGCGACTCTAACATCAGGCTTATAGGGGGCCATCATTTTCAAACTGTTCAATTAGATTGCTACCCAGAAGTTAAGATAGTAACTTTTAATGCCCTTTTCAAAAAAATGAAACCACCAAACAAAGAACCTAATAATATCAATAGGGATCAATACTTAAGACTTAATTCATTGGACTAAAAGTATGGCCCAGAAGATCTTTAAAAACTGGATGGTTGCTTTAAAGTCTTCTTAGACAAGGCAAAATCTTCTAAACCGAGATAGGAAATCTATAACAATATCATGAACCTAGCAAGGGATTTCTATCTTACAGCTGACCAAGAAAAACTATTAAGTAAGGAACTGAGCTTTACACCTACACCTAAATATAGGAGGAATGCACTAAATATTACTCTAGCAGAGGCAGAACAATTCTTTAGGAGAGTAAAATTAATAGATTACTTTAAAGAAAGTCTAGAACACCAACACCTTTTGTACTGAAATTAGGTTGGACACCACCTACATCCAAGATTAATTAGATATATTACATTATATTGAGGAATGGAGGAGAGGCATCAAAACAATACCTAGACAAGAATTTCAAAACAATTTAAACATTTTGGAGGGAGAGAAGGTGGCTTTAAAAGAGATTAGACAATTAAAGGATAACAACTGGGCTACCTGTTTAAACTTGAAGTAAATAGTGCAGAAGCAAGTAACCCACACAACAAGATACAAAATAATATCTTAAACCTTTCACAGGATTTTAAATTGACACTAGAACATTAAAACCTATTGAGTAAGGGACTTACATTTATCCCAACTCCTAAGTGACGTGGGGATGCTCTTGACTTTGTTAGCAGAGACAGATTTTTTTGAAGAATAAAATTAATCTTAATTTCAGACAAGATGAGAGAAGAGAGATCCCCATTGTGTTAAACATTAGATGGACCACCCCCCAATAATAAAGTTAATAGGTCAACAAAAAATTCATTAATGAATGTAAACATATATTTATAACAATACCCAAAGAAGGATTTGAGAATCAGGACAATATAAACAATAAAGAAAGAAAGGCACTGAGATAATTAAGTAACCTTAAAAAGTCATGGCAATTAAACCTGCAAATAAAGGAAGTGCCACTGACCTAATGGACATAGGTGATTGTAAATAAGAAGCATAGAGACAACTGAAGGATCAGGAATATTAATTAAAACTCCATAAGCCTTTATATTCCGAAACCCAAAAGATTGCACATAAGATAGTAGACCAGATGTGTAAGGATGGCATCATTATCCATAAGGCGGCAGTTTTTCTAAAAGACCCTGCAATTCCAAGACCTAGGAGATTTTATATGCTACCAAAAATCCATAAAGATGCTAAAATGTGGACAAAACCAGACCAGATACCTCCAGGGAGACCTATTGTCTCGGATTGTGGTAGTGAAACATAACATAGCAACCTACTTTTATTTTATTTTTTTAGATTTTTATTTGAATACAATTTTGCAACTCCATCCATCATATATAAAGGACACATCATTTTATTAATAAGATAATCTAACAGTAAATCAAAATACATTACTATTTACAATAGATGTTAACAATTTGTATACGAATATTGAGATTAGCCATGGTCTTACAGTAACACAATATTGGTTAAAATTTTTTCCAGATCAGTACAGACCTGATAAGTACATTAAAGGATTGTTGGAGTTATCCCTGAGCAGAAATTACTTAGAAATGTCTTAGATGAAGAATATATTATTTGCAGGTTAAGGGAACCGCGATGGGCACGAAATTTGCACCACACTATGCAAACCTTTACCTAGCGAGGTGGGAACAAGAATTACAAAATAAGCTAAGACTGAAACTGCTCGTATATTTGAGATTCCTGGATGATATCTGTGGAGTTTAGGAATATGATCTGAAACAATTTAAGGATTATCTGAGAATTCTGAATACTCATTGGCCAAATATTAAACTAAAGGCTAAGATTGGCAATACTGAAGTTAACTTTCTAGATACAATTGTGTATAAGGAGGGCCAGACCTTACAAATAAGTGCTCTTCAAGAAGACTGACACACATGCTCTCTTACACAAAAGAAATTTTCATCCACCACACACACATAAAGGTATTATCAAGTCTCAATTGTTGATTTCATAGAATCAATTCACATAAATAGGATTTTCTCAACTCCACTAGAATTCTCTTTACAGCTTTAAAGAGGAGAGGTTATACTAGAACCTTCCTCAAGAAAGAATTTAGAAATTTTCAAAAAAGAATCATTACAAAGGAACCTAGAAAACACACAAATGACAGCCCAACAGATTAAACAAAAACAGGATAAGTTAATACTGATGATAATGACATATAATAAACACAATGTCATAGCCAATGTAATAGTTAAAGCAGAATATAATCATCTCCAAAAGAAGAACAGAACATTCAAAAAGATATCAGGAAGTAGTGGCCTACAAGAGAAACAAAAACCTTAAGGATTACTTGATCAAAAGTCAGATCACCAACAACAGAACTCATACAAGGGTTCCAACTGGAACACTTTGGCATAACAATACAATAATAAGTGGAAATATCAGGAGATTGAAACCAGAAACTTATCATCGCCTTCTAAAAACAAGTAATTGTGTGTATTACTTGGCATGTAGCCATGGTTTTAAATTATATATAGGAGAAACACAAAACAAACTAAGAATTAGAGTACAACATCATCTTACAAACATAAGATCTAACAAAATAGGAACACCCTTAACAACACACTTCAATGAAGTGGGTACTCAATGTCTTAAGGTGGCTATCCTAGATTCATACTTTAGACACTATTTGCCCAAAAGGTATTAACATAAAAGGATTGCAATAATAAATGATGTAGGACTAACTTTGAGCTGGAATAATCCTAAATACCTTGATTGCCTGGTGAATGGACCTAATATGTAAAAGGGACTTTAACTGGGTTAAACAGTGTGGAAGTTGACCCACACAGACAGGCGGACATGTTGTTCTCAACCACCACACATTTAATATACAAATAATATTTACAAATAATGGTCACTCAGACCCAGTTCCATGTGCACAGACCCCAATATTCAGTCCTGGCCACTCAAATGCCTTTCTTTGGGCTGCCTCCACTCTCCTCTCTTGCCTCGTCCTCCTTCCACCCGACTCTAGCCTCGAATGAAGGGAGACGGCCCCTTTCATATATGACCCGGATGATCCCCAGGTGTTCCCGGCATTCCTCCTCTAGCCACGCCCCAGCGTGGCGGAAGTGCCGGCTGTCCTTCCAGGCAGCTCTCAGGGCGCCGTCCTAATTCTTCCCCCCAGCACTTCCTGGTGTGGCGGAAGTGCTGGGGTAACAGGTCCCCAAGGCATTGGGGTGCCTCCTGGCGGTGACCACGGGCCCCTACAGGGTGGAGCTTCCATGCCCTGTACCCGTGGCCCCCAAAGCAACCAGGAAGGCGACCCCCACGTGATCCAGGGTGGGCTCAGACCCACATCCGGTCCCTCATGGCGTCCCGGCCGGGTCATGGCCCCTGGCATCCCTGACAACAAGTATATCCAAACTCATTAGGTTAAGGGGCCTGGGAAGATGGTTGTATACTGAATGCCACTTCCCTACTAGGCCCCAATAGGAACTTGTAATATCTCTATTATCGTTATCCATCTCTTTACTGCGTCTCCTGTTATTTCTCTAAATATTCTTTTCATATTGTCACAATTACAAGAGTAGGCCTCAGACCTATACTGATCGTTGACACTTAAAAGTAGATCCAAAATGAAATGGCACCAAGAACGTATTCTAAGATTATTTACTCTTCATGCCTAAACTAAATAGAATTTTGTTAACTAAGGTCCATACTTAAAAGATGGCCTAATCTTAAAAAGAAACTATGAAAGCTGCCTAATCTTAATAAGACTTTAAGATGGATGCCTAAAAACTGGATTTGCACCACTACAATCTATGGATGAGAACAAAATCCGGATCAGGAATCCTCAATCTGACGGACAGAATTGAGTGGGTGCCAATAAAAGGCATTTTAAAATAATACAAAGTATTCATCATCTAGAGATTATTGACGAGACCTTAAAGCAGTGGTCACCAACCTTTTCAAGCCGAAGATCCCTGACCTCGGCCTTAATGAAAGGCAAGATCTACCTATCGAAGAATAGATAGAAAAAGACAGCCCAGATTGTACTTCCAACTTGAGGCCTTTTATTTAGTATTTGAATTGTATTTGAATTTAATATACATTAAATGTTCTTTTCTTTTTCTTTTTTTACTTAACTCGGAAGCAACCATCATATAATCAGATCATATGAAGTGGCACTGAACTCAAGAAAAATGCCATTGTCAGCAGTAAAGTGCTTATTCACTGAAGTTTCTGACGGTACTACCTACCCTTAACATTTTATAAATGAACTGTTTTATCAACAAAATTATCAACAATCTCAAATTAAGGTAAGTGCAGTTATGTCCCATCATATGCAACATCACTTTTCTCAATGCCACCAGAAGGCAAAACTGCTGAAGTAATGTTACTCACTCAAGTCAGTGTGATGGCTGTGACTGAATACTCTCTGTGAGTCCTCTGAAGTCTGGCTCATAGCTAGAGATAGCAGTCTGTGAGGTGTCTGTCAGTAAGGCGGCTCCTGTATTTTGATTTGATTATTTTCATCTGTGAAAATGCCATTTCACAGAGGTAAGTTGATCCAAAATAGGCACTCACTTTTAGTGCACATGCAGTGAGGAGCGGAAACTTTTCTCTGTTGACAAGTCCCCAAAAGTCACTGTCCCTTGATCTGGCTTTCAGCTCAATATCATTTTGCAAATCAACTATCTCCATGTCAACTCCACTTGACAAAGAAAATACTTGCTGGAATTTGGCTGCAACCTGTTCTATATCAATGAGCATGAATGGGTTTGAGACAAATGCAGCAATGCATTCCATTTCGTTTAACTCACCAAAACGCATATTGAACTCTGTTGCAACTTTGTCCAGGTGAGCACAGTATTTCTCAGGGTGAAAAACGTCCTTGTCTTTAATGCTCTGTGACATTTTTCCAGGTTGGGAAAGTGTGTTAGCCTCCCGTTTTAAGATGTGTGATCCAAACACCAAGCTTAGACTTAAAAGCGTTCACTGCGCTGATCATGTGTGGCAGGGGTCGGTCTTTTTCCTGGAGCTCGTTATTGAGTGTATTCAGCTTTGCGGTCAAGTCTGTCAGAAACCCCAGGTCACACAGCCACGCATCATCTGACAGTTCCTTGTGGTCCTCGTTTCTTGCAGATAGAAATGTCTTTATCTCAGGCAGTAAGTCAACAAACCGCTGGAGCACTTTCCCGCGCAACCACCGCACATCAGCATGAAGTAGTAGGTCTCCATACGCGCATCGAGTTCATCCAGTAACGCCTTGAATAAGCGACGCTGAAGTGCTTTTGCCCGTATCGAGTTTATCAGTTTTTACCACCAATGACATTACGTGTGAAAATCTACGACTTTCCCTGATAAGGCCTGCTGATGAATGACACAATGATAATTCTTGAACTCGGGGGAAAATCAGGGTCATTACGGCACAGTGCTATAAAACCCAGGCGCACGCCGCATCGCCGGTGCTCCGTCGGTGGTAATTGCTACCAGTTTATGAATGGGGATATCATTTTCGCTTACATATTTTTTAAACTCAGTGTAAATATCCTCACCTTGCGTTCTCTCCTTTAAGTGCAAAAGAGTGAGGAAATCCTCTTTTGTAGAATCCTGGAAAGCCATTCTGACAAAAACAACAAGCTGAGCTGTGTCCACTGCATCCAGAGATTCGTCGAACTGCAGTGAAAAATATTCACAGAGTGACAAGTCCTTTAACACCTGGCGATCCACGTCCTCTGACAGTGACTCGACCCTCCTTGCCACTGATGCAGGGCCGAGAGGCACAGCACGGAGTGAGGCTTTTATGTCGTCTTTGTTTTTGAAATCCTTGAAAATAGTCTCTGCAGTAATGGCCATGGCTTCCTTGAATAATTCGCCATCCGTAAAAGGCTTTTTGTTTTTAGCCAGAAAGTAACTTAAACGAAACGATGCTTCAGTAGCAGCCTTAATTTTGATCAGCAGATTTTGTAAAAAGTGATTGCTGGGCCTTCAACTCAGATCTCAGCTCGTCAACTTTCCGTGCACGAATCGCGCTCTTTTGTGGGTAGCGGTCTTTAAATTTCGGGTGGTTGGTATTGTGATGCCGCTCCAGATTCCCTCTTTTACATAATGCTTGTTTTTGGTGGCACAACATACATACACACTTCTCTTTTACCAAGGTAAACAGAAATTCCTGTTCCCATTCTGGATGAAAATTGTATGTTTTTGCCTTCTTTCGTGGAGCCTCGGCCATTCTAGTTTGTAGTATGTTACCTCGCGCGGGCTATCGACCATGGAGATCCATATTGACGTTTGCGACAGTTAATTTACGGGTGCTCTTCTTTTATCTGATTGGTCACTTCATTGAAAATAAAGCAGTTGGATTAAGAGATACAGATGCTTGCAAAACTGAAAACGTTTTTATTTTCGGGAGCTACCGGGACAGTGATAAAGATCTACCAGTCGATCGCGATCGACGGGTTGGCGACCACTACCTTAAAGCATGGGAACATCCCGGCATGGATGAAAAAAATTGCCCTTAAATTAACCAAATTTATTAAACTAGTGGGTCCAACTCATGAGACATTACTACAAGTACAGTAGATAATAATACAACAGATTGGCTGAATAATAACTTACAGATTTTGTTTAGACATTATAAATATTTGATTTGTGACTTAATGTACACTAGAATCCTCCTTTATTTGAAGCAGATCAAGAGGAAAAAGCTTTCCATCTCGTTAGGATTAGGTCTAAATCCAAATTAACTACCTCTTCTATAAATATGTTTGAATCTCTTTTAAGAACATGATCAATTCCTAGGTTTGAGATTGATATTGGAGCTGGGATGGATGATCATCAGCAAGAAAAGCAATGGGAACGGGTCCAGAGACCCGTCAGGTATTACAGAAACCTAAGAAACAATTACAGAGGGGCAACATCCAATTTGGGTCTTCGGAGCCTGGGTTAATAGACTCTGAGTCATCATCTTCTATTTCGGTGGAAATACTTCAGGACAGAATAGATGAACTGATGAGGGATTATCCTTCTTTGGGGTTAGGATTAGGGTAGGGGATACCACCTAAGTGGTACGCTCGGGTTCACTGTTATTAGTCATATTGTCATAATTCCTTCCAATTTAATTTTTGATCTTATAATAGTTTTCTTTTCAACAATCACAAAAACACATATTCCTCAGTTCCTACACCCCTATTTTTCATTTAATCAATTAGGGAAGACAGTATCTAAGGTATTAATCCATTCATCCTCTTTTTTTAATCTCCTATTTTTATTCCATAAACTTTCTGACTCTAAAGGAAAAAAGAGAGGTCGATGTTCGGGATCATGAAAATGTAAGTATAATTTTGTGTGTTTCTTTTGATTCTCTATAAGCCTTAGATGTTGTATGAACCTTGCCTTTACCGTGTTTTTTGTCTCTCCTATATAAATCAAACTACATTTTTTACATTGGGTAGTATAGATACAATTGGTTGACATTAATGTCAGATCCTGAAAAATCGGTCGTTCTTTATTGGTTATTGGATTCGTAATAATTTTTTTTATTTTTATAAGGGATTTGCCAAGCTATTTTATTTCTTTTTCTAATTGTACATGATGCTCGTACCAAAATGTCTTTTAAATTTTAATTTTTTCTAAAGGCTGCTACCAATTTTATTTCTAACAAGTCCTCATCTAACAATTGAGCTGTCATGAAATTATTTTTTAAGATACGAATTACCATCTGAGCCTGTGTAGAAAATGTAAAGATTAAGGGGACTATATTTTCAGATCGATCCTTCTTTCCCCCAATCTCCATCATTCTATTGTCCTCCTTCCCAATTCCTAATTCCATCTGTATCCCTACCTCTGTGCTCCGATCCATCATCCCTTCACCTTCACCCCTTATGTCCTGAATTCTACTTTCGTTCTGCATCCCGAAGCTTTCTAGAATAATTTTGTAGCCAAGGTTCATCTACAAACCCCGGTTACCCTCCAAATCCCTATCCTGATAGATATTACCTGAACCCGAAGTTACAATTTCTGGCCCCTCCCCCACTATCTTAACATTAGGGCCTATCCCATGGACCTTAAGTTTAGAATTAGGGCTGGGGTAGGTCTGTAAAGTCAGCATTATTTCATTACTATCTATCCCGGGCCCCTCTCGTCTCAATAGTGTATTAACCTTAGGTTCCCCATCCTGAATAATGTCAAATATTCCTCCCAAGTTCTTACAGTTAGGCCCCTTCTTCATGATCCTAACCTCCCGTGTATTGTTCCAAATCTTAACCTCAGGGAGTATTTCATGGTCATTCAGGTTCGGGTTTTGACTAGGAAGGGTCCGCCCCAATAACTCTAAATCATCCCATCTCCTTACTACATACTGCATCCTTCCCATTTCCTCACCCCATTCTTTCCTCATTCTCTTCCAAAAGTCCCTACTCATCCCAGGTAAGTATCCTTCTATATTGTTGTATTGTTGTAAGTGTATAATTATACCCTCATACTTTAATCGATACCTATTTTTGATTCTCTGTTTGTTTTGCAGGTTCCTGATGTCCCAACATTGTATGAAAGAGAAAGGAGGTAGAAGAGTATAGACCCATCAGTAAGTATTCCCATCCGGAAACCTAACCACCCCTTCCATTTCAGGTACCAAAAACATACCCCCAATCATGTCCTCCACCCGAGGTCTAGGCGCCCCCTGAGGATCCTCCTCAATCTCTGTAAGGCAAGTATGTTGTTCCTTATAACCAGAATATTCTCCATCTGATTCATAAAGAGTTAGCCAGGAAGTATCTGAAAGATTTGAATCATTTTCCTGTATCTGTTTGCATTGGGGGATCCCCGTTTTATTATTTCTAATATCACTCGGGATCTCTAAATATTTCTTATACGTCTGTTCCACCTCCCATCTAATTTCCCTTAGGAATCGTCTCGAATATCCTCTTTTTAAAAGAGCTGAAAACAATATATCAATTGCCTCCTGAACATGTTCATAATTTGTTTATCCTATAGAATCTAATTATTTGTGATTTTACTATCCCCCTAAAAGTATGTTTAGGGTGGTAGCTCCATTTTTGTAATAAGGCATGTGTATCCGTGCTCTTGAAATAAACCGTAGCACATATTTCCTTCGTAAATTCCGAACATCCCTGAAAATAGACCATAGTATCCAGAAAAGTTACTCTCTCCCTACTAATTTCAGCCGTTACTCTAATGTTCTCATGAGTTCCATTCAATACCTTGACAAATTGTTCGAATTCCTCCTCTGTATGCAACCAGATCCCAAAAATGTCATCTAAATACCTAAGATATAGATAAGGTAGCTTATGACATTTTGAAAATGCTTCCTGCTCCCATCTGGCCATATAAATGTTCGCATATGAAGGTGCGTATCTTTTTCCCATCGCCGTTCCATATGTTTGCAAGTATAGGGTACCATTAAATTCAAACTCGTTAGTTGTTAAATTTAATTTAAGCAGATCCAAGATATAATCATCTGGTCTATTAACCTCCGGAAACTGTTGCATCGTCCGTTTAACTGCCTCTATACCCAAATCAATACCAATATTGGTATATAATGATTCAATGTCCATTGCAAACAAAAAAGCATTCCCTGGAACTTGTTTACCCCTAATGATTTGTAAGAAATGATACGTGTCTTGTACAAAGCTGTTGTGTTGACAAGACAAGGGATGGAGATAGAACTCAATCAATTCAGAAACTCTATAAGATTCCGAGCCACAATCTGAAATGATGGGTCTCCCGGGAGGAATCTGAAAAGGTACTGGCCACAATTCTGGTTTTTTATGCACTTTAGGTAGCAAATAAAATTTTCTAAATGAAGTGTCTGACAGACCCGACAAATATCGTTTTTGCTTAGCAGATATAAACCCATCCCCCTGCATACTTTCTAAGATCTGTAACATTTTCCTATGTGTACTATCCCGCCCAGTTTTCCTTAATGGCTTATAATGAAGCTTATTGGCTAGTTGTCTCTTAGCTTCTAAAATGTATTGATCCCTTTCCATAATTACCGTCATAGAGCCCTTATCTGTGGGTTTTATGATAATCTGTTTCCCAGCTCTCCTAAGGTACTCCAATGATCTCCGCTCCACCTTAGTCAGATTATCTCGGGCCCTCGGGGCTACTGGCATTTTCCCTATATCTAGTTGATCCTCTCGGATCAGTTCTAGAATACCCTGGCTTAATTGTTGATTCTTTGGTTGCCAGTGAGATTGTTCTACAAATTTTCTGGCGACCTGTCCCGTCTCATATTCAAAAAAATCTAACAATTTTAACCTCCAATGGTATTTACAGATGTCCCTTTTGATCTCTTCCATATCCGTGTCCTCAGGTGTTGGTACAAAAGATAAACCCTTCTGTAACAATGAGATAACTGAAGCTGTTAATCTAAATTTATTACAAAGGTTATAAATATTACATTCCCTCACCGAAACAAATCTGTAGGATTCCTGTGAGAGGTTCAGGTCATCTAGTCAGTGGTCGGCAATAAAAATGCTTGGTCCATTGTCCAATGTACCCTATCTTCTTTTTCCAATTCTACATCTCCCTGTCCTATAGTATCAATTGTCTTACACCCTGACAGACGTGAAATAATAGTATTTAATTCCTGTATTTGTTTGTATATTTCCTTAGATTGATCCGTTACGGAAAAAGGAAATTTTTGCTTTAAAACCTGGATTAAATCTTGTAAATAGCCCTTTGTTGTTCTAACCCGTCTCCTAAAACAATTGTTTAACCCCATACAGATAAGGACCTTCAAGACTAAAATATTAGGATTTCTAATCTTCTTAATTGTCTCCTTCAAATCATAAATTGTAGCTCCTGGAAGACTAAAAGCTTCCAACTCACTTTGTCTGTAATGGGGGATTCTGCTAATATTCGAATCTCCCAGGAATAAATAAGGTTTGGTAATATCGGGAAGAGGTTCTGTCTTCCACTCCTCAAATCTTACCGGCCGATCTACAATCTCAATCCTATCCAGTAGATTAAATTTATTAGGAATGATGGGATCAGTTTGGGAATCCGAATCACCAATATTTTTTGGTATCCATTCTTCTTTAGGGTTAGCTTCACCTAAAAATAAAAAATTGAAACCTAAATTGACTTTGAAAAGTTTTATAAAAGTTATGTCCATGATTGTCCAATCACATTAGATTAAAAAAACACTTCAAACAATATGAATTCACTGCCAATAAATGTGGATGTGTCTGAGGTACAGAGAGCTGCGTTGGTGGAAAAACCTGCAACCAACCAAAGGACAGCCTCAGGTCACCTGCTTGCCACAAGATGAAGGACTTCATAGACTCTCATTTGGCCGGCACCCTTCACTCAAGAAATATTCACATGGACATGAAACAAATACAACTCAAAGGCACTTTTTAATGAATGTTGACGTACGCAGACACCAGGCACATTGTGCAAGTAAACACATTTATTTTGTGATTATTTTGCAATAAATTAACCCTAATTAAGTAGAGCTTTTAAAATGGTGGGAGGCCAGTGCCCCAGCACCCCACATTCCAAGCTGCCACTGTTCGCCAGATTTTCAAGCTGAACACCTTTGTAATTTTACATAGCAAGTGTTTGGCTTTTTAATCTTTGAGAGAATTTGTCTGATGGAGTTTCACTGTGTGGGCCTTTTATTACTTTTATTTAAACAATAACTAGGGAGTTCTTGAGCATAAAAAGAGTATGCCAAATACGGCATTGGAAAATGATCATCCCAGACAAGATGGATTCAACTGTGGAGTTTTGTGTGCCAGTGTTTTAGGCACAGACAATGAAGGACAATGACTGCTGCCTACCTGAAATGTTATTTTGCAGTTTGCCAAGGATTACCCTAGTAAAGGTAACTTGGGTGGAGTTCCCACATCGAGAAAAACCTGTGAAGCAGCAGGACAGCAGATGTACTCTGACCTGCTTGCGATTACAGGGGATTGGCATCACACAGGGCATGAGAGCTGTGCCATCACAAATGTACTTTTAACTCAAAAAGCATGAAGATTCAATCACAATGACAAATGGTAAAGAGCACCTTTAATTTATGTGATTAAAAATGGGATCTGCACATCAGTTTGTGCCTCAGCCCATTTCAACCTGAATTTTAAATTGTATAGGTTTATATTTTTTTCTCCAAACAATTTCTCAATTTAGGTTATACATTATATATATTCCTCTTGATCCTATTTTTGTTTAGGTGACTCTTTAACCCAGCTTGAACCCGTGTTTGCATCACTCACAGAATACAAAAAACAAACAACTTAGCCGAGCCACTGGATGGAACAAACAACACTTGTGACAGAGTCCACTGTGATGGTGACTCATTTGTAGTGAACTTGTACGTTTCTGAGCTTCACAAAATGTCATCAAGTTTTAAAAATTGAAATGCTTCATTACTTGATGGGATAACAACATCTGTTAAATTTAAGGATTCCATCTTCTTTCTGAAATGTGCTTGCCTATGCTATGGCAGAGCAGAGAGCTAAGCCTTTACTTCCCGTCTGCTAAGTTTGAGATGAGTCAGAACAAAGACATTTGAGGACAAATGACGAGGCTCACTTTCAAGTTGTTTTCTTTTTTTAACCGATAACATTAAGGCTGTTGAACCCCAAATGATAGTCAATTAAATGTGACCTCAAAAAAACATGAGATCTGATACTGCAGTGGTGCTGGGCAATTTACATCAGCCAGGGATGAGTCAACAAAAGCAAAAATGCGAGCAATCCATTTAACGCAGACAGCAAGGCAACTCAAACAGACATGAATAATGGGAGGAAGAATAATGGTAGAATGTAAAAGGGAGATATTTATGACAAGAGCCAGGGCTCCACAAGCGAGGCACCTTATTTTGCTTCATTAAAACTCTTGCTTGTCATTGAGTAAGTTCCACCTGTCAGCGTTAGTTTTCTACTTTTTTGACATCAGACACTGGAAACGGCTAACAAACCCTTCTTTTCATTGCCATATCAGCAAAAAAATAAAAGTAATAAAAGTTGAACAGGCGTTGGTGAATTTGTAATGATTTTATTTGATACGTGCAAATTGCCAGGAGAGGTGAGGGTTGATTGCGGTAATGCTTCCACACGATTTCCGACAATTGCTTCAAACATTTTGGTGCTTCGTGAGGCTTCACTTCCCCCAGCAGTACAGAGAAAGAAAGACAGAAAGAAAGGCAGGATATGACAGATATGTACAGTGCCCTCCATAATGCTTGGAAAAAAGGAACATTTTTCTTAAATAGAATAGAAAGTTAACCTTCATTTAAAATCTAATTGCTTGTTTTTTTTTGTACATTAAATTTTTAAGTCCAAATTATTAAAGTAAACTAGAAAGGCTGCTTAGAAACATAGGAGGCCCTGGCTGGTTAGGGTTTTTTTTTTAGCTTTGGGCCGAACAACTTTAAAAAGTTCTCCACTCCCCACTCCACACTGTTGATTCGAGTGCACCCTCCAAACCACTTATTTTTTTCACATTTAGTTGCCTCTTTCTTTACATCTTCCTTGTGTTCTGCTTATTCCCTTTGTTTTCTCCAAATTCTATTTCTTTCTTTACATTCTCATTGATGTGTATTAGCAGAGAGCTCACTTTTTGCTACCTATCCGTAGACTGACCTCCTTCTAGTCTGAAGCCCTATATATTATGCATGTGTATCTTTCTGACTTGGATTAAAAGTAAATTACTTTCTCCTTTTGAGTAAAACTGAATTAATGCTTAACCAAATTCTTTAATGATGTTTTGTAATCTTTTATTTTTATTAGCGTTAGGGTTTTTTAACTTTAGAAGTAACAGCTTTTAAAGGCCGTTTGTTCCCCACTCAAACTTCATTGAGCAAATGCGCTAAACCGCCCTACACTTCCCCCCCCCTTTCTTTTTTTTTATAAGTTCTATCTTTGCTTTTTCTAATATTCCATTTCTTTTATTATAGTCTCAGAGTGCTCCGTTTGCTTCCTTTCAGTGTGGTGTCCTAATGCAGACCGATGTCTGGCTCGTCCCTCCTCTCCGTAGGTCTCTGTGCTGTTCTCATACAGACTGATATCTCATGTGTTCTTCTCTGTATTACATTTAGGATTCTGTTGTTCTTTGACTTAATGTTATAAAATTTAGAAAAAAATCTTAAAATGTTAAACTATTTTCTTCCTTTGGAGTTTCACTTCTTTTTAGCATTAGGGTTATTATATTTTGTTTATTAGAGTTTTATTATATGTGACTATGTAATTTAATTAGGTTTAGGTTTAAAATTTTTAACATCAGGGTTTGATTGTTTTTACTTTGGTTTGAACATTTTTAACAACAATGTTTTAATAAAAAAAATAATTAAATTTTTAATATCAGGTTAATTTTTTTTAATATTACAGTTTATTTTTATCACTAAGGTTTTCTATTTTTAATGATACAGTTACAAACTTTTTAGCATTAGTGTTTCAATTCTGAAGTTTAGGCTTTCCATTAAATACATTTTTAAGTTTAGAGTTTTGTATGGAAGGAGGTTATATTTAATGTTAAATACAAGTATAAATTTGTGGTTAACTTTAGGTTTTTAATAATTTTTTTAGGCTTAGAATAAAGTTATTTTTAACATCAGAGATGGATTGTTTTAATTATGAGTTATTGATTTTTGACACTAGGGTTTCAATTCTCATATTTAGGCTTTCCATTAATTAATTCATTTTTTAACTTTAGAGTTTTATTTGACATGGGCTTACACTTAGTAAATTTTAGATTAACAATACTATAGATTCAGAGGCTATGATTCTTTTAATCACCCTCTACCTTTTTTTTCCTTTTGATTATTTTTCTTTTAGGGTGTAAGTGCCTTTTGCTCCTTTAAGCCTCTAGACGCTGTCCTCCTATTGCCTTTGAGGAGTGTCTGGATTCTGGATGGAGGTATTTCTGACCATTCTTCATACAAAATCTCTCCAGTTCAGTTCAATTTGATGGCTGCCGAGCATGGACAGCCTGCTTCAAATCATCCCATAGATTTTCGATGATATTCAAGTCAGGGGAATGTGATGGCCATTCCTGAACATTGTACTTCTCCTTCTGCATACAGTAGATTTCCAACTGTGTTTTAGGTCATTGTCTTGTTGGAATATCCAACCCCTGCATAACTTAAACTTTGTGACTGATGCTTGAACATTATCCCGAAGAATTTGTCAATATTGGGTTGAATTCATCTGACCCTCGACTTTAACAAGGGCCCCAGTCCCAGAACTAGCCACACAGCCCCCACAGCATGATGGAACCTCCACCATATTTGACAGTAGGTAGCAGGAGTTTTTCTTGGAATGCAGTGTTCTTCTGCCATGCAAAGCGCTTTTTGTTCTGACCAAATAACTCCATTTTTGTCTCATCGGTCCAAAGCACTTTGTTCCAAAATGAATCTGGTTTGTCTAAATGAGCATTTGATACAACAAGCGACTCTATTTGTGGCGTGAGTGCAGAAAGGGCTTCTTTCTAATCACCCTGCCATACAGATGTGCTGAATTGTAGAACGATGTACAGATACACCATCTGCAGCAAGATGTTCTTGCAGGTCTTTGGAGGTGATCTGTGGTTGTCTGTAACCATTCTCACAATCCTGCCCTTGCATATGCCGCTCCTGTATTTTTCTTGGCCTGCCAGACCTGAGGTTGGTTTAATAGCAACTGTGCCTGTGGCTTTCCATTTCCTGACTCCATTCCTTACAGATGAAACTGACAGTTTAAACCTCTGAGATGGCTTTTTGTAGCCTTCCCCTAAACCATGAGACTGAACAATCTTTGTTTTCAGATCTGTTGAGAGTTGCTTTGATGATCCCATGCTGCCTGTCACTCTTCAAGAGAAGCACCACTTGTAATTGACCACCTTAAATACCTTTTACCACTCATGATTGGACACACCTGTCTATGAAGTTCAAGGCTTAACAAGCTCATCCAACCAATTTGGTGTTGCAAGTAATCAGCATTGAGCAGTGACAGGCATTCAAATCAGCAAAATTACTAGGGGACCCACATTTTTGCACAGCTAGTTTTTCATATTTGATTTAATTTCATACAACTAAATACCGCTTCACTAAAAATCTTTGTTTAGAAAACACCAGAGTATCAGATGTTCCTAGAAAATGAAAGACATGCCACTGTTATCTTTTTTTGTTGAAAGGAGATAAATTATGCAGGCTGAGAGGGGTTCCCAAACTTTTTAATATGACAGTATGCAGGTTACTGAGAAGCATAGGAGGCCCTTGCTGGATTGGGGTTTTTAACTTTGGAATTTACTGTTTTTTTAAGGTCATTTCCTGCACACTTGAACTTCGCTGAGCAAATGCACTCTCTGTCCTAAACTTTTTTCAGCTTCTCTTTTTTGATAAATTTAGTTTTTTACTAATGTTCTATTTTTTTTTCCAATGTTGCAGTCGGATAGCTCAGTTTGCTTCCTTTTACTGATACAGACTCGTGTCTCATACGTACTTCTGTATTATTTTTAGGATTCTGTTATTCTTCGACTTGGTGTGTGTTAAAATTTAGACTTTTATTATTTCAAACCCCAATTTTTTTTTTAACTATTTAGAATTACATTTTTTTTTCCTATTGGAGTTTCACTGTTTTTTAAACATTAGGATTACTAAATTTAGTTTTATTGGAATTTAACTATATGTTTTATATAATTTTGTTAGCTTTTGGCTTCAATTATTTTCAAAATTGGGGTTTAATTTTTAGAGTAAGGGGTTATATTTTTACATTGGTTTGTTTTTAAACATTAGGGGTTTAATTTTTTTAGGCTTAGAAATAAATTATTTTTAACAGGGTTTCAAATCTTAAGTGTAGGCATTCATTTTTAAGTTTAGAGTTGAATTTGAAATGGTTAGGCTTTGAGACTGGGAGCTGAGTTTCATTGTTTTTAGCATAAGTGTTTGGTTATTTTTTACATTGGTTTGATTAATATTAAGGTTTTAATTTTTTACAGTTAAGAATAACTTAACATCAGGGCTACATTTGTAACATTAGTTTTTTTTTTTATTTTAAACATTAGAGTCACCTTTTATGTTTAGGCTTTCCATTACTTAATTTTTAAATTTAGAGTTTTGTTAGAAATGGGGTTATATTTAATAATTATATAGTTATAAATGTGTTTAAGATTCTATTTTTAATTTTTTCTACCTTATTATACTTTTATTACTTTTTGTTGCTCTTCTATATTTTTTATCTTTCTATCTCTCCCTGTGTTTCTTTTTGTTTTGATTTTGGTTGTTCTTGTATTTGCTCCTGTGTCCTTATTACTCATCCTCGTATTTTCATATCTTGTGATACTCTGAATTGTGCATAATTCCCTTATACATTTCTAGTAGGCCATTACTCAATCTTTCCCCTAAATTATGTTTAAATCTTTTGTATTTCCCTTCCTCTAATTGTATTCTATGTCTGCCCATTCTACGTCTGATGTCATTATTGCTTGGTGTATATTTGGCTTAAAATAATTTGTAACCTTTTTTCTCTTTTGGTTGTTAATGAATTGGGTCAATTTGTCCTTTTTGATTGTTATTTAATCCCGTTTCCTTATTATTGTATTATTTCTCATTTTTTTGTATTTCCATTATTTGTCCTCCTCATTTCGTTTACTTGTTGTACTGTATATCCATTTCTATATCTTCTGATTCTCTTTCTGTGGTTCTTTGTGTTTTGATTTTGGCTGTGCTTCTCCAGTAGCATCAGAAACATTTTTCTTAGAATAGAATGATACCCTTTATTTCAAATCTGATTTTTCATTGTTGTCTAGTTACTTTTTTGTAATTTACATTTTCAAGTCACAATTGTCAAAGACAACTAGAAATACTACTTTGAAGTGTAGGATGCCCTTGGCTGGTTAGGGTTTTTTAGCTTTGGCACAGACAACTTTAAGAAGTCCTCCACCCCCCGTCACAATGTTGATTCAAGTGCACTCTCCACCCTACATTTTCACCCTGTTTGTTGACTCTGTCTTTACATATTTGTTGTCCTCTGCTTATTCCCCTTTGCTTCCATTATCTATGCTTTCATAATGGTGTCTTTCTTTGAATTCCCTCTGTTCTTTTATGTATTAACAGAGACCTCACTTTTTGCTTCCCTATTTCAATTTCTTTCAATATCTGAGTCTCAGAGAGCTCAGTTTGCCTCCTCTCTCTGTGGAGTCCTACTGCAGACTGAGGTTTGGCTTGTCTCTCCTTTCAGTGGGTCTCTTAAGTTCTCATACAGACTCATGTCTCGTGTTCTTCTCCGATTTATATTTAGGATTCTATTATTTTTTGACTTATGTTTTTTTTTTCTTTTAGAGTTTCGCTGTTTTTTTTTTTTAGCATTAGGGTTACTAAGTTTTGTTCATTCAAGTTATATCTGGTTCTATGTAAATTTTTATTAACTTTAGGTTTTAATTATTTTCAAAATTGGGGTTTAATTTTTAGAGTAAGGGGTTACCTTTTTACATTGGTTTGTTTTTAACATTAGGCTTAGAAATAACTTATTTTTAACATTATGATGACATTTTTTAACATTAGGGTTTCAAATCTTAAGTTTAGGCTTTCCATTAATTTTTAAGTTTAGAGTTGAATTTGAAATGGTTAGGCTTTGAGCCTGGGAGCTAGGCTCTGGTGAACTAACTTATCATTTAGAATCTAAATATCTATTTTTTTTAACTATGCTGGTGCTGTATAACAAAATAAGTAAACAATTATAAATACAAATAACTAAACTAGAATGCTATTCTACTTTTGCTTTTTCTCCCTCGTTATTTTTAATTTATGCCATAAGGGATGTAGATATTTAATTCCTCAATCCTTTCCTTCTTTAGTCGTGGCATTTTATTCCAGCCACCATGATATTCCAAGCTGAACACAATCGAATGATGAGTAACACACGAGAAATGCTAATAGGGAGCCATGCTTTTAGTTTGGCACTTCGTCAACCGAAGATGTTGAATGAATCTTCCTTTTTGAAGAGGAATTTTGTCTCTCCCAGTTATATGGATTTGCAGTCCACACACTACATAAATACAAATTTGCAGTTATTATACATGATCTTTTTCTTGATAAAATTGAACAAATTTATTTCTCTTCTTGCTAGTACATGAAACATGAACAAATGTTTTTTTTTTAAATGTGTATATTTTCTGTAAGCAACAATTAGTCTAAAATTCAGTAAAGGTTGAAATTGTTGTAATTCTTGAACATGAGAGTGCAGAATTCTTACTATTTCTTTTGCTTGGGAAGAAAACAAACATCATAGGAATCTTTGTGAACATCGAAGGATCTGTGGGATGTGTAGACTGCGGAACAAGAACACTAGAAGAAACCCGAAAATCTTCCCACCCAATGATTAAGTTTAGGCCTGGGACTTTTAAAATCTGTCTCCCCCGAAGAATATTTAAGATTAGAGCCTAAGTAGAGGTTCTCACATAAGAGCCCACTGACCTTAAGGTTAGGGTGGAGATGGTTAGAAGAGATTTGGCATTACGCCGGGCACTGGTACACTAGTTTCCAAATGAATATTTTGAGTCACAGTATCCCCTTGGGGATTAATACAGTATTTATCTATCTATCCATCCATCCATACATGTATGTATGTTTCCACTACAATTTCAATATTTATAAAACCTTCCTAAAACCCCTGAAAAAAGAGGAAATCCCAGTCATCTTTCACCATATATTTTTAAAAAATGTACATTCAAAATCTATCCCTAAAATTTGCTTCCAAAATCTTATTTGAAAAGTGCTAAATTAGACAGTATTTTATTACTGTATTTTTTTTATCTAACATCTAGGTTCCTATAAAAAGGGGTTAAAATAAAGTTTTCATATCTTGTAAACTATTTAAATAGGTACTTGTTAAAGAATTTAGACCTTAAGATTAATTAGTTTGGACCTCTAGGAATATTTCTTAACCTCAGGGCTCCATTCAAAATTCTTAAGATTAGGACTCTAATTTTAATTTTTTTAATTTAGATTTACGTTTAAGATATTAGGGGATGGCACACAGACCCCAACAATAAAAAATATTTAAAATACTCTAAGGAATTCTTCCATTATTCACTAAAATAGTCTCAAAATAGTGTTCAAAAATATATCTAAAATGTGTTAATTCTGCAATTAAAAAAAAAAAAAAGGTATACAGAAGGAGGTTTAAATAAAATGCCCCTGCTGTCCAACATAAAAATGGCAATTAAAAGTTATCGTACATTTAAAAATACACTACATAAAAGACGTAAAAAGTAATGAATCCAAAATTAAATTAAGGTATAAAACTAAAATTATTTTTAAGATACCTTTTTTAGTTCTCTGAAAAGGTAAGTATAAGGGTTCAACATCAAGGCCCTGAAAATAATTTAAAGTTCAGGCTTTAGGTTTAGAAATGTTAAGGTTAGGATTGTAGTGGGGGTCAGACCATAAATAAAGGTGTTAAGATGAGATTTTTTAGGGTTAGGGGAAGGACAAGGGCACCGGAAGGTTAAATTAAGGATTATCACATGAGAATAGAAAATAAAACTTAAGCAATCCACCCGATCTTGACCAGCTAAGAATGTCAAAGCCACCTCCACAGTCAGACAATGCAGATTATCCTTCATTGTCTTTCCCTGGAAGTGTTAACTAAAACATTTGGAAAGTTGAAGGATATCTACAAAGGTGTTGATTCAGTTCTTCTAAAGACTCATTTTATTCAAGATTGTGTGTTTGAGGGGCATGTGATAAATATATAAAGTAGTTCCTTTTAAAAGCTGTAATAATCTGAGCAAGACCTACGGTCTGGTCCTCAATCATATCTTTAAATCCTGCCACCAGAATTATCTTCGCAGATTGAGGACAATGATGTGATTTTTCAGCCAAGAGGTAAGATTTCTAAATCCAAAATCTGCCAGGACAACACTATTGTGAGAATCTCTGGTGGCGATCCACAATATCCAGAGAAAAATGAAGATTGTTTTTAATTAAAAGTGTAAGTGAAGAATCAGACTTCACCATATCTACAATATTTGAAGGAGCGAAACAAAACAAATGACTACCGCAGGAACTTACACGTGTCCAATCCTTGATATTTCATATTTAATCCACTCCATTGTTTTATAAAACCAATGTTTATTTTTCTCATTATGTATTTCCACAGTCAAAATGAAACTCAAGACAGACACAGTAAGAAAACCGTGCATTTCCAAAGCCCTATTAATCCACACACAAACTTGCAATAACTTCCTAGTTCCCATAACTCCCGCTACCCAGCACCCCTTATAAAAGTAATATCCAATTAGAACCAAATTATTATCTAGCTTTATTCTTTATATAAACTAATCTTGAACTACAAATATATTTAACATATTTTCAAATTAACTGAACATAAAAATGTTAATACAGAACTTGGCTCATACAATATTAGTATTATAATATTAGATGTTATGGTGTTTATCAGTTAAACTCCTGGTTTAGATTTATTTACCTTCTTAGATCTGTTCACCTTTCTAAATGTATACGTTTTCTTTGCGTTTTTTTTTTTTTTTTTTATTGGAGAGGAAAACAAAACCTCTGAATCTGTAGCGGTAAAATAAAATATATTATTCTCACCAGCATTGTCCTGGGAGAGTGGACTATCTGCTGACTGACAAAGGAGTAAAGGCCGCGATTAACACTAGAATTACCAGAGCCTACGAAAAAACGTGTAGGTCCGTCCCACCTTAAATCGCTTCTTAAAACCGTTCTCACCTCTCCGCCAGTGTCTTTTGTTAATCTAAATGTGCTGATTAAAGAAAAGCTGCAAGTAGCTGGCTATTCCATCCCCCCAACGACTTAGAACGTGCACAGACTTCTCCCAGCTCACACCTTGATTGATTATCTGGGAGTGAAGTGGAGTTTTAGAGTGGAAATAATAGATCATTATTTGGAATACATGCATTTCATGTGTGCTCCGTTTCTACAGTAATCTGTGTAAACACATTGTTAAAACAGAAATGTTTTTCATATTGTAGTAGTAAATGACAAAATGTAGGCATAAACTATATAATGTATGAAGCCTGAAGTCCAAATAGCAAAGAAACACTTTCACAAAAGGTACAAATATAACAGAACAAGTATGCTTTTATTCAAAAATATAACTGCAGAAAAAAGCCGCCTTAGCATGCCATATTGACACATACTTACTACAGCTGCCACGGTAGCATAATGGTATCAGCCGCTAACTAGTATTCAAAAGGTCATGAGTTCGATCCCGCACGATTCTCTTTTGAAAAGTAAACTGCTCTTATTCTTACTATTTTAGAATAAAAACATGCATTTGATTTCAGTGTGTAACAGCCGGTGTAATTTATGATACTTGTAAAGGTTAGTTTTTTTTTATTCACTTTTCATTCTCTCAGTCGTGTTCAGGATCCTTCCCTTCAAAATCCTATATATGGTCTCTTTCATTCATCTTGCGGTTTGTAATCAGTGGCAGCGTGTTTTTCCCCGATCTTGCCAGTTCGCACATGTTGCTGTATGGTGTTGTTTCTTTTGTACTCCAGGACATGCAGAGGACAGAATAGTACAGAGCAGTAAGTTCAGTGCTATATGCAATCAGACAGACAGACAGGCAGAGAAGGCACTAGATATATAAATAAACAGGGAAGGCACTGTATAATAGATATATAAAAAACAGCTAAGGGGATAGATATATAGATAGGTAGGAAGGAAAGGCACTATGTGATAGGCAGACAGGGAAGCTCCTATATAATAATAAAATTACTGTTATTACTATATAGATAGACAGGGAGTTCAGGCAGGCAGAACGGCGAAGGTTAAAAATAAATACATTTTCTCCCCAGTACAGCAAGTCTGCCGCGCTCCAAGTGACGAAATCTTACCAGTACGCCACGGAAGCTGTTGTAAAAGTCTTGAACCTTTTATGAAAGTGTTTATTTGCTCTTTGGCTGTCAGGCTTCACACATTTTATAGTTTATGTCTACATTTTGTAACATTTATTACTAAAATATGAAAAAGTTTCTGTTTTAACATTGTGTTTACACAGATCACTGTAGAAACGGAACACACATGAAATGCGTATGTTCCAAATAACAATCTATTATTTCCACTCTAAAACTCCACTTAATCGATTATCTCCCAGATAATCGAGGCATGAGCTCGGAGAAGTTCGTGCACGTTCTGAGTCGGTGGGGGGATGGAATAGCCGGCTGCTTGCAGTTTGTTTTTAATCGGCACATTTACAGGACAAAGGAGGCTGGCGGAGAGGTGAGAACGGTTTTAAGAAGTGATTTAAGGTGGGACGGATATACGAGTTTTTTCGTAGGCTCTGGTAATTCTAGTTTTAAGGAGGATTAAAAAGAGATACCTGTTCGGGAGTGGGAGGCAAAGATTGTATAGCTGTAGATGATATCTCGGTTTGATGTACTGATGCAATAACTGCCTGCGTAACTCCCGAACAGGAGAAATTCACTTCTATGCCAGAATGGGAATAATTTAGTCCCCTAAACAAAGTTGTCAGTCACACCTTTATAACGTACAGTATCTTCCATATCACCATAACATTATCCAGACATATTAAAGTATTTTTTTTTTTTTTTCTTTCTAAGGTTTGAGTGTTCGGTGAAGAGGATTTAAGAAATAAAGGTAATTTATTGACTTGATTCAGCATATCTTTTGATGAATCGGTTCGGTCTCCAACTTCCAGATGAAGAATGGCTTGTAGTTGTTAAAGACAGACTTTCTCCACTTTAACTGGCCACAAGGTTGAAGGGGTTAAGTTTAGGGTTTGAGTAGTAGAAAGACAGACATTCTAAAACCTTAACTTAAGGAATAGGAAATAGTGAAAGGTTATTAAAATTTAGAAAGCCACCAATGTAATGTTTGGTTAGCAGAGCCTAGGAACTAATGTTTGGGGTTACCCATAAATCTAACCAGATTGCATATGCGGATTTAGTAAAGCATTAGGAATCTGCATGACTACTTCTTTTACTCAAGGTGCTTATCCTAGTCACTGTTGTCCAAAATTTTAAAGCATAGAAATAGAACTCCATTATCTGCCCCTGGATCAAGTAGGTTTTCAATCTTATTCTGTCTAGCCTGAATTGTTCTGGTACACAAAAAGTGCTTTGTTATAAAAAAAGTATCCCAAGTACTTAAGTTCATCCTTATTTCCTACATATAAATGAACTAACAAACAGAAAATTTATATCAAAAACAATATATATATATATATATATATATATATATATATATATATATATATATTTACATAAATAGATTTTGTACACATTAAATGTTAGCTGCAAAAAAACCTGAAAAAAATACAATATACCACAAAGAAGAACTAATTTTCTGACCATAGGAAATAAAACAGAACCTAAACCAAAAAAATAAATTCTGTTCCTAATGTTTTGATTTTATAAAACCTTCATCAGAGAAACAAAATGTCTAACCTCTCCCTAGAAGCCACTTTTATATCTGCCTCCAGGTAATTGGGTCGCACAAGGTGGTCTAACTAGGTCAAAAAGTCAGAGGTCAAAAAAAGTTTAACAACCATTTAAAAGAAAGCTTATTCTGATCCCCATTTTTGAAATACTTTATTCCCAAAAAGTTTTTGTTAAAAATATTGAATTTTGATCTTTAAAATAACAATCCTTTATTATTAAAAAATAACTACCAAAAACTACAAAGTCATTTTTATAAATTCAAGGTCAAAACAAACAAAAATAGAAAACTAAAGAAAAAACACAATTTTTTCAAATAATTGGGGGGGGGGATGAATTCTACTTAAAGAAGGGAGTGTTTCCAAAAGAAATTTTCTAAAAACACCTATGCTATCTAATGATGAATTATCTTCATAGTGTATGTGTACTATCTCCCCTAATTGATTTCATTCTGTTTAAAATCTTACATTTTTTCATCAATTAGATTTTTTTTGTTTTTTTTGGGGTAGAATGCAATTCAGGAACTGGACAATGGGCAAAGTTAGGCTTAGAGTAGTGGATAATGGCACGTACTGGCACACTTGGTTCCCTAATTAAACTAAAATAATTTTTTAGCCCCCACTAAAATATAAATTCTTTAGTGATTAAAATTCCTTTTTAAAATTTTTTTTTATAAATAATCTTGTTTAATAAAATTGATAACAATAAAATCCATATTAATAAAATTTATCTATACTAATAAAAGGCAAAGCCCTCACTCACTCACTGACTCATCACTAATTCTCCAACTTCCCGTGTAGGTAGAAGGCTGAAATTTGGCAGGCTCATTCCTTACAGCTTACTTACAAAAGTTAAGCAGGTTTCATTTCGAAATTCTACACGTAACGGTCGACAACGTCCACCATGTTGAACTTTCTTATTTATGGCCCCATCTTCACGAAATTTGGTAGGCGGCTTCACTGCGCTAAATGAAACCGATGCACGTACTTATTTCGGTGGTGTACTGTCGGCCGCTATATTGAACTTTCCAACGTCACTAATTCTCCAACTTCCTGTGTAAGTAGAAGGCTGAAATTTGGCAGGTTCATTCCTTACAGCTTACTTACAAAAGTTAAGCAGGTTTCATTTTGAAATTCCATGCGTAACGGTCATATCGGTCGACAACGTCCGCCATGTTAAACTTTATTATTTATGGCCCCATCTTCACGAAATTTGGTCGGCGGCTTCCCTGCGCTAACTGAAACCAATGTATGTACATATTTCGGTGGTGTACTGTCGGTCGCCATATTGAACTTTCCAACAGTCTTTGTTACTTATGGGCCCATCTTCAAGAAATTTGGTACACAGGTTCCCAACGCTAGCTGAATCCTACTTGCATACATATATACGTCCATAGCCTGCAGCTCAGTCACCGTGTGAGGCGGCGTTGGGTCCCCGATCCTAATGCCTCCCACATTGTTGGCTGCCTGCCTATATAAGGCCGTTCGTCGTTCCGGGCTCTACATTCCCTTCCTTGCTTCGCCACGGGATTCACGTCTTCCTGCTGATAACTACAGCCTTTTTATTTAATCCACGGCTTCTCCGCTGTTTTATTGTTCGTTTATTACAATTATAGTTATTGTGTAGGTATTTTAGACTTACTTTACATTGTTCAGGTACCCATTTGCTTTATCGCTCCAACCGTACCCCCATTAACATGTCTATTGAGGTGATCACCATCGATCAAAGAACTGTCACTTACCGAGTGGTTTACATGCCCGGAGATGACAGCTGCCTTTTCCATTCTCTTTGTTACATATTGCACGGCCATATCAGGCTCACTCTTGATATCCAGAGGAACATTGTGTCTTATGTATTGAATGACTGGTATAGGTTTAAGGTGTGGACTGATGACGGTACAGGAGATAATTATACTACACAGGAGCACTAGAAGAGTGAAATGCTTAAGCCCTTCACCTATGGTGAGTTGATGGCTGCCGCTGAATTGTTTCAAGTGTACTGAAATGGCCAAATATTTTACACCTTTCGACACCCGCCAATGCCTCTTAAACATCTTAGATTCACAGGTGAAGATTTCAGTAGTAGACACTTTGATGTTTATGAATGTTTAAACTCTCAAAAGCTGGATGTGAAGTTATCAATGAAACCGGTTGTATGCTTACAACGTTTGACAGATGCCGAATGTCACTTCAAACACAAGTCCTGCAAATACTGTCGTAATTGAAACAAACCATGAAACTCAAACCGATTATGACAGCAGCAATCCAAGCTGTGAGATTTGAGACAAGATTACTGTTCACATGGCCAACTATATGTTGCATGCTCAAGAGTAAGCTCAGCGCACAGCTTGGTCATATTACAACCTGAGGGCCGAACTGACAATGTGGTATACAAAGAGATCCTTAACAAATAATTATTGGGATATTTTCCCTCAGTTTAGAAATGTTTCATTTTCTTCTTAATAAAAATTTTAAGGCAGTACTTCGCCACTGCGAAGCGCGGGTAATTTGCTAGTCATAAATAATCCTAAAAACGAAAGAAAATATTCCCTAAAATTCTCTTCCCAGTTTCTCCCTTAAAATCCATTTTTCATTCAATCCCATTGGAAACCAGGTATTCAAATCCCTAATCCATTTATTTTCTGCTTTTAATCTTCTCATTTTATACCAATTTGCCTGCTGCTCCAGCCCAAACATCACCGGTTTATGTCCTCTTTGTGCAAAGTGAAGGTATAGAATTTTTTTCTTTTGGTTCTTTAACAGTCTGAGATGTTGGACGGATCTTTTCCGTAAAGCATTTTTAGTTTCCCCATTATAAATCATCCCACAGGTTGGAAAATGGGTCTTTCCTCCTTTGTCAGATTATTAAAGATAACTTTTTTTCTGACAAAGGGGATCCTCCAGGCAGTCTTATTCTTCCATTTTTTTGTAGGGCGTTTGGCATGAACTGAAATGTCTTTTAAATTTTTATTTTTCCTGTGCAGTAATTAATTGATATCTTTGTAACAGCTTATGGGTGTACTGAGTCGCCATAAAAATAAGAACGCAAGACACACACAACCCTTTTTGCCTGGTTTGAGTAGGTTATGATAATTGGAAATTTTTGTTTATGGTAAGTGAGGGCAGTCTGCTCCACCTGTGGGATTCCTGTCCATATTTGATTTCCCTCCCCAATTCCCTGTTCCTGATCCAGAGCTCCAAGATAGTCATCCCCTTCCACCTGTCCGTAATCGCTCTCCCCCTGGCTCTGCACTCTGCCTAAAATTTTAACCTCGGGTTTTTTCAGTTCAGAGTTTTTAAGATTAGCCTTGGGTAAGAGTAGCCCATGCCTTTCTAATCTAATTCCTTGGGTTATATCCTGGTCTCCATTAATGTTGGCGGTGGAATTCTTAAAAACTTAGAAGAGGGGGCCCTAAGGTTAAGGTTAGGGTTGGGTAGGATTGGCCCCTACCTATCTAATTCAGCACCTAGGGTTAAATTCTGATCTAGATTTACATCACTGATAGAATTATTAACCTTAGGGCTGCCTACCCCTGGGTTTTTAGTTGGTTAGGGTTGAGTAAAGTCTGTTCCTCCCTTCTACTATTCACCCCAAGGGTTTGATCATCTGGGGTTAGATTCCTGCCTTGGGTTATTTTTTTAAGATTAAGGTTAATTAGGGCATCTTGTTGTTTTTTACATTTTTAAGTTTAGTGTTGTTCAGGGTTTGTTCATAATTTAAATCCATTTCTAAAACCAAATACACCTGATTGGTAAAGGAAAGTAACTCTCTAAATTTAAAGTCAGGAATCCATGTTTGTTAAAAAATGATTAACACGAGAATATGGATATAATTGTTTTAGAATCACTAACTTGTATTTCTTTTTTCCAAGGGTAGGTCCATCGTAAATCCCAGACAGGAACCAGTTTGGAAGAAACAAAAAGACTCAAACAGGGCCTGTTCCTTCCCTGGCAATGCAATTCAAAGAAACACATCCTTTTAACTCACCTCTCTCCTGGCTACGGATAGCATTCGCGAAGGCTGCTTTCCCAGATCAGCCGTCGGTTAGGAGCGCTGGGATGGCACAGGCCCTCCACTGGTTGCAGACTGTGAGGTAGATGCTGGGGAAGGTTGTTAACAAATTCAAACAAATAACAGATTAAACAGAAAAAGTGAAGGAGCCACCACCAGTTTCCATGGGTGACTGTCACTTACCAGCCTCCAACTCCATGCTGGCCGGCAGCAGCACGTCATCTGGAATGTCGACGATGGAGGCTGCTGCAGAGAAAGAGGCGGTGGGGGCAACAGTGGTGGTTTTGGGAAGGGATGAGGTTGCTGCTGCCTTCGCCTCGTCTCTCCACCGCACATAGAGCTGGAGCGCAAGCATCTTGGTCCCGACTTTGGTGGTCTGCCACCGGCGACATTTATTGTAACTGCGTTGGGGTACAACAGTGGAAACGGTAACAGGTGAACAAATGGAAGCAGGGTCCCACTACCTTGCTGGGCCCTTCCCTTCAGACCCCACCCAAAAGTCTTTTCTCACCTCTTGGCCTCCCGATCTTCTGTATTGTAAAGGGCCTCAAACGTCAGGTGTCCATGTTGGCCGAAGCCGACAAGCCTCTTGCCATCGTCCGGGGGCCTGGCCGACCTTTCTCTCTCCCGTCGACGGCGGATGGCCGTCTTCACGTTGAGAAAGAGCCAGGCGTAGGACTCCAGGGCGTTCTTGTTGCTCGCCAGCGGGCTATCCGACACCTGGCCATCTTCGTACTCCCTCAGGTGGGTTGCCAACACTATGACAGCATAGCCGAGGTCACGGGTCAGCAACCATTTAAAAGTCTAACCCCGGTACTGTCCAAACTGGAGCTCGCTGGTGCTGCGCACCAGCTTGCAGTCCTCGGGGTCACCACCTGCGGCCCGCACGCATCTCCTGGCCTGCTCACTGACCACCTCGGCCGACTTGACCTTGAACGGCACATAGCCGCTCAGGTGGTTTGCCTTGGCAGCCTGGACCGCCTTGGCAGAGGCCTTCAGGGTCAGTTCGCCGGAGGTCTCGCGGCGGAACTGTGGCACAGGGTTCAAGCTGGATAAATTAGATAAACCAAGACAAAGTTACAATTCCACTCCAAAGTTTTACAGCACCTGTTTTTCCTCAAATTTAACCAGCTGGAATGCAACGAGCGACCTGAAACAGATCCACAAGAAACTGGCAGACATTTGACATGAAAATTAACTGAAATTAAAAGAAATTTCTGAATATTACAAATTGGCCTTCAGGAAACAACTAATAGGTTAAAACCTCCATATAGTCTGCACCAAGCGACGTTGCCTCCAACAGAGATAAAATAAAGAGTAACTGAGCATGCAAAAAATGAACAAGGGAACAACAGGATGATAAACCGCCACCTTTGAACAAATTCTATAGGCAGCAAGCCCAATATCCCAAAAACTGTTTTTTTTTTTTAATTAACCTTTGTCATATTTAACCTATAAATACTTAAATGTCAACACCGCAGGTGATGTTGGGTCTATTAAAACAACGCAATCAACCAGTACGTCAATTAAAGAAAGAAACCTTTGTTTTGAGAGGAACATTGCTACTACAAACAAAGACTCACGTAGGAACCTTAGTGGCAGCCATGGTAACAGATACCAGAAACAGTAAAAGGACATACATAAAAATAAATATAATGGTTAGTAATACTATTAAAGACTTTTTTAAGGCCTTTAATAATATTACAACTACCTTGGTTACACTGCATTTTTCTTTTGTTAGCATTATTATTATTATTTATTATTAACAAACATAATAACGCAATTCTGTCCAGATTATTTACAGATATTTATATTACTGAAACCAGTTTACTAAAATGAAAAAAAAAGAATACTTTTATTAATATGCACAAAACAAATACATTTTCATTAGATGAAACTACATTTGTTTTAGTTCACTTCACTATAATCCTTGTGCACTAAGAGTAACATCAATAGCACCATTTTAATAGTATCAGCGGGCCCCACTTTAAGATGAAACTTGAAACATGACATCGCCGCTTTTAGACGGGGAGGCGGGTCTTTTGGAACAGAACTCAGAACGCTTCTCTTTCCCAGCCAATCAAAGTTTACGAAAAACTTGGCACAAGAGCGATTCGACCAATTGCTGCACGCTGCTGCTTGTCAATCATCCGACAACTCGGCACAGAGTAGCCACGAAGATCGGAACTCTTTAGGCGCAAGGCTCTGAGCTTAAGTACGGGGGATGCACCACCTCATCAGACCATTGTAGTGTAATTCGCTTGGCCGTTCAGCTCTATTTAGTCTCTTCTAGTGGTAAAATTCCACAAATAGCAGTGTGGAGAAGAAGCAGACAATGCCCAGTGTAGCATCCAGCCTCTCTCTTTACCATTTTCCAGTGTAAAATTCACAGAGAGGCCACCTTGGCTTTATGCTAATTCTATATCAGATGTGCCCCGCCTCAGGGGCGGGCCGTGTTTGTGGGCGTGGCCGCCGTGACTTGCTAACTAAAAAAGGGTTTGATGAATGGGCGATGGCAGAGAGATTGCTGTAATCCCCTGAAGGTCCTGTATAAATATTACCTGCAGACGCCTGCAGTCAGGTACAACAGTCTTTAGCATGTCTGTGGGTAAACATGAAATTGGTGTGGGAAATAAAATGGAATTTAAGAAGCCAAAGTTTGGTTACTGTTTTCTTAACAGTAACACATCTTGCCCTAAATTAATTTATTGAAGAGAAATCTATGTATGTCTTTATATTTTCTCTGTTCTTTTCATTCCAGTTACTATCAGTGGAAATCTTCTTGTCATCATTTATATCTCTCATTTCTTGCAGCTCCACACGCTCGACTAATTTTCTGCTCCTTTTACTTGCAGCTGCTGATTTCTTGGTGGGTTTGATTGGGATGGCCATTACTTTGATTGGAGAAATCGAAAACCTGCTGGTATTTTGGGGTGATTTACTGTTATGTGTATGTGGCACTTGTAACTTGTTCAATGTGTCCATTGTTACTCATATGGTCTTAATATCAAATGATTGCTACATTACAATACGCTCTTTTCTAACTCTAACATAACCGAATATCACAAAGATCAGAATTGTAGTGTTATGGCTGTATTCATTTGTATATACAGTACATTACCTCTTTTACATTTTAGTTATATTGAAACAGGGTGTCACACACGTGCGAGTAGGGGGATGTTGTGTGGACCAAGTAAAGGTAATTCCACGCCAGGCCAGGAGAGGGCGGGCTGCACTAAACCTTCTCCTGTTATCTCTACAGACCAGCTGTGGGAAAACCTATCAGTGACAACTTTTTCGGTTCCGGCGCCCGGAAGAACTCCACTTCCGGTTCCGGCGCATTGAGTGATGTCAGAAGGACATCACTTCCAGTTACCCTACATCACTTACAGTCTGATCACTTAAAGCTGCCATCTTTCCCAACCCTCAGGAGTTCTATCTTGAACTAATAATTATCAACAGCTCTCTATTATTCAAAAAAACATTTGCAGCCAGGAATATTATATGGGTGGCTGCACCAAACCTTTTTACATGTGTCGAGTCTGTTCTTTTTCACACAGGGATAGGTGCACAAACCTGTGTACTATATGGATATGACTATTTAATTGTTGTTTAATTATTTATTTTTATTATACCATATTTAGTAATGATATGTTCATATACAAAAATATTTATAGTTGCCCAAAGGCATTCCAAAGCCATTCAGTGTTTGATTGAAAAGACACAGTCAGTGGAGAGCAGCAATTCAAATACACCTAAACTATCAGAAACAAAGGCGGCAACGACCCGTGGACTGTTGTATAGAAGAATAACTTTAGGGTATCATAGCTTTCACCTTAAAGAAATAACATAAAGGGTTAATAAATGTCAGAAACCTTTGCAGGCTCATCAGGAAACCAGATAAAGGACAAGTGAAGAACAAAATGTACTGAAAAGTGACTAAGAGATGAATAAGAAATCATCAGATGTCCTATAAAACAAGCAGAATGGACAGTTGTGATCTGCACAGAAATTTCAGGGGTGGTGGCTCAGCACAAAGATATAAGAACCACCAGAAAATAATATAAAAGACTTTTACTTTATAGACATCACTTGGGTGTAAACCAATGAACCAACCAAAGTAAATGTATTCATTGCTTGACACTGTATTTAAATTCAGTAGTTAATAAAATAAAGCTCTATTCTTTGTTTCTCTGATTATTCTGACCAGGCTGTAACAGATTGCTTTTGAAGAATGAGCCCTCTAAGACAATTTTCCGTCGAGTAATTAAAAGATACAATAAAGAACATTTTTCCTGCCTGATAACTGATTTGTTCTGTTAGGGGATGTTTCTTTCTTTAATAAGATGTGAAATTTCTACCACAGTTTGTGGCCATCTTTATTATCTGCTGGTTACCTTTTACTATGTTTGATTTTCATATTAATATTACTTAACAATACAATTTATTTTTGTATAGCCTAAAATCACACAAGAAGTGCCACAATGGGCTTTAACAGGACCTGCCTTTTGACAGTCCCCCAGCCTTGAAGAAGAAGACAAGGAAAAACTCTGAAAAAAACCCTTGTAAGGAAAAAATAGAAGAACCCTTGGGAAAGGCAGTTCAAAGAGAAACCCCTTTCCAGGTAGGCAATGGGTGTCAAAAAGAAGGGGGTCAAAACAATTAGGGTTAGGGTTAACAGAACACAAGTAATCCTCAACAGAACATAATAGTAAAATAAAAATATCACAAGTACAGATCAGAATTTAACAGTAGATGATATCACATAATATGATTTTGATTTGTTTAGAGTCCTGGGGCCTCCTGCATAATGCTATGTGTAGAATTCACACTAAAACATGGTGTAAGGACAAAAGCTGAAATGTGCGTACGCACAAAAATATCCAGATTCATAAATCTGTGCGTTCGACAACTTCTACGTGCACGTGCCTGCTGTCCCACCCCATTTCCTCATAGAATTACACCTCTTTCGATATGCAAACCAATATAAATATCCCTTAAGCTCAGAGACAATGGTAAAAGCACGGGGGAAAATTGAAGAATTTTAGCGAATACCAATTGGAGGCAAAGGAAAACATACTATTTGTTTGTTTAAACAGTGGTATAAGCAACAAAAGGAAGTTGATCAAGTAACATAGAGTGTTCGAAATAAAAAAGAAGTTGCTGTGAAAAGGCGAGTTGTAGCCCATTGTCTGAGTGTCATATGAAAACTTAGGATACAGAGAAAAGAAAAAAAAAATAGGCACACAGTGGGAAAAAAGCTTGAAATGTCAACTTTAATCTCAAAATTTCCACTTAAATCACGTAGTTTATTTTGTTATTACAGTAGAACATCATAAACTTCATCTTAAAATCGTTTAATTTCCTAGTTTCTCAAATGCCATTGTATCTAAAGTAGCACGGTAAATGCTTTGTTTTGTATTTGATGTTCTATGTGCTGTATGTGTGTGAATCACTATGTGCTTCTGGGCTTTCTCTTCCTCTCTTCATGATATTACAGCTCTCTGAATAATTTAAATACTGAGATGTATACTCAATATCATTTTCATGATGACAGGAGTTAAAGCATGTTATTAAACATGGGAACACGGTGGCACAGTGATGAGCTGATGGCCTGTCCAGAGATTGTTCCTGCCTCCCACAAGATACTGCGGCGTGGAAGACCTTCAATTAAATAATTTACTGCAACAGTATTGTCGCTTTCAAACGTACTAACACCCAATTCCTGTCTTTCCTTTTCTTTCTCCAAATACCCAATCACCATACAATCAGCTCTGTAATAGACATTAAGCCATCTGTAAGCTTAGAACGCAGATTCTTCAAAATTTTTAAGGAACATTGAAATATCTTCGTAGAACATGTTAAATTATTCTATCCATCTATCCTTCCAGTGTCGCGCCAGTACCTGCAAGAAAAAAGCGTGAGGCAGGAACAATCACTGAACTAGCTAGTGCTGCGACACGTGTCCTCACATGTTTAATTATTAACAATATAGATTATTTAAATGAAGTTAAAGTTTTTTACTGTAGCGGAACGGAGCAGTCACTGGCTGTGGCTGAAACGTAGGGACTTAACATGGGCTGCCAATTGATCGAGTGGTGTCACCATGCTACACATACCCGGGTCTGATCAACCAGGGGTGGGCCAACCCCAGCGGAGGGTGTCTTGTGATAAGCAGCCGAAGCACCCAATGAAGTCAGGGCACACAACTGAAGATGAGTCGCATTGGTTTCACCACGTAATCTGTGGCAAATTTCACTCCACTCAAGATGACCTCTCCTTTCAACTGTTGTGCTGAAAAATTAGGGATTTTAACAACTAGTCCTAGTAAGAATCCTGATGTCTGGTGTCAAAAGCAGTGACTGCTGCGAAAGGGCAGCTGACAACCTGGGAAAGACCTGGTGACGGCTTGAAGAGAGTGCTGGCAGGAGGGAATAGACCCCAAAGGGGCCGGCATGGGTTAGCTACCCATGCTAGCAGGAGCCTTGCACTATATAGTGACTTGGATCTACTCAATAATGGCTACAACAAGATCAAAAGGAAAAATACCCCGAGTCTGCGAGAGCAGGGGTGGAAGATGACTCGACGGCGGATTATGACTCTGGAACGGAATCGACAATGAATCAAACGTTCAGCACAAGAGTTGATGGAGTAACAGAACGGGCGGGACACAGGCTTCAAAGCTGCATCTCTGGCTGGAAAAAGGTAACATCAGAGAAGGGTCTCAAGATCCACCAGGTCAGGAAAAAGTGCCTGAGAGAGGGTTGCGAGGGGCCTCGCATTGACCACTACTTCTTTAGAGGTAGGGCAAATCAGTCGAGTGAAGCCCAGTGGCAGGTTAGTCACCACAGTCCACAGGGTATCAGAACCCCAGACGAAGCTCAACCAAGCACAGAGCCGCCAACGCTCATGAGTCCAGAACCCATCCAGCCACAGATAGCAGTAGAGTGGAAGATGAAGGGACGGAAGCCTCAAATCTTATGGCCTAAATCCTGCCAAAAAAAGGAGTGGGAAACTACAGACACAGACCTCGTCCATCTTCTAGAGGGGCTAAAAGGGTGCGTGGAAAGAAAGCTGGACAAGATCGGGGAGATCATTTACAGCTATGGAGCAGACAGATTTGGGGTGAAAAGCACAAATCTTAGGATGCAGAAGGATCCATCCGTCAACCTAAAGTCCAGGAGACAACAAGAGATCGAACGACTGGTGAAAGAAAGTAGGAAACTGAGAAAACAATGGAAAAAGGCCACAGATTTGGAAAGGAAAGGACTTGAGGCACTACAGGGCAAAATTAGACAGCGAATTGCAACACTGCGAGAGAGCAGAATGCCTAAGAAAGAAACATAAGAAGAAAGAACGAACGAGGACTTGCTTCTACAGAGACCCCCATAAGTTTGTCAAAGATCTCTTCGTAAAGGATAAAACTGGGACCCTAAAAGCACCCATAAGGGAACTAGAGGAGCACCTGAGGAAGACCTACTCTGATAACAAGAGGCATGTACCTGCCAGTATTCCAGATGACATGCCACCAATTCAACCGCCCAAGCACCAGTTGGAAATAAGGCCCCCTACATGGAGCGAAGTTGAGAGGACAGTAAAGCAGGCAAGAGCAGCCTCAGCCCCTGGGCCCAATGGCATCCCATATAGGCTCTATAAATATGCGCCAGGCGTTTTGAAGTACCTCTGGAAGCTAATGAAGGTGGCATGGGAGAAAGGAGTCATACCGAAGGCATGGCGGCGGGCAGGAGGTATCCTGATTCCCAAAGAGAAGAATTCTTCAATCATCGATCAGTTCCGCCAGATCAGCCTCCTGAATGTGGAAGGAAAGATTTTCTTCAGTGTTGTGTCCCAGAGACTCTCAGCGTTTTTGCAGAAGAACAATTTTGTGGACACCTCAGTGCAGAAGACAGGGATAAGAGGATTTTCAGGATGCCTGGAACACCAAAATGTCATCTGGCACCAGATACAGACAGCCAAGAAGGAGAAGAAAGAGCTGCATGTGGTTTTCCTAGATCTTGCCAATGCTTTTAGGTCAGTGCCGCATGAGATCTTGTGGACAGCGTTCAAGTTCTTCCAAGTCCTAGAGGGAATCACAAGGCTGGTCAAAGCCTACTTCCAGGACCTGCAATTCTGTGTGACAACACAGACTAGAACAACGGCCTGGCAGCACCTCGAGATAGGCATAATGGCGGGCTGTACCATCTCTCCACTGGCGTTTACTAAGGCGATGGAGCTCATTGTTCGAGCTTCCCGATGGGTGGTTGGAGGGGAATGGTCGAAGGCTGGTTTGCGTTTCCCCCCAATCAGGGCATACATGGATGATATGACAACAATAACAACAACAAACGCATGCACCAAACGTCTGTTGAATAAACTTCAGGAAAACATCAAGTGGGCACGAATGGAATTTAAACCCAGTAAATCCCGCAGTATCTCTATTGTCAAAGGCCAGCTTACCAATGAGAGGTTCCAGGTTAACAACGAACCAATACCAACAGTTCTGGAGAAGCCTATCAAAAGCCTTGGCCGTTGGTATAGTGCAGAGCTTAAAGACTCGAAGCATGTGGAACAGCTCAGGCAGGATACAATCAACGGCCTAAATAAGATCAATAACACTGCCCTTCCAGGGAAGCTGAAGCTGTGGTGCTTTCAGTTTGGGCTACTGCCCCGGCTCATGTGGCCAATTTTTATCTATGAGGTCACATTATCCCAGGCCAACCGGCTGGAAAGATTAGTGAACGCACACGTGAGGAAGTGGCTTGGACTGCCGAGGTGCCTCACCAGCATTGGCCTGTATGGTAACGGAGCCCTCTCTCTGCCAATCTCAAGCCTGGTGGAGGAGTACAAATGCACTAAATCAATGCTGGAAATGACTCTCACAGACTCCCGGGACTCAGTTGTCAGAGGTGCTGCTCCAACCCTAGCAACAGGGAGGAAATGGAAGCCATCGGCAGTAGTTGCGGAGGCAAAGGCTGCCCTCAGACACCGGGACGTAGTGGGGCATGTCCAACATGGTAGAGGGGGCTTTGGATTCGAAGCAGCAACACCCACATGGCAAAAGGCTACTCCAATGGAGCAGCGGCAAATGGTGGTGGAGGAGGTCCGCCGCCAGGAGGAAGCAGCCAGGTGTGCCAAGGCGGTCTCCCAAGCCCAACAAGGCTGCTGGATGAAGTGGCTGAGTGAATGTGGAGAGGAGGAAAATTACTTGGAGCGAGATGTGGAGCATGGAGGCTAATAGACTAAGTTTCATCATCAGAGCCACATACGACGTCTTGCCCTCCCCAACCAACCTACACCTCTGGCATGGAAAGGATCCAGCATGTCCCCTGTGCACTATCCCAGCAACCCTCAAACACATACTGGTGGGTTGCAAAACCAGCTTAACTCAAGGAAGATACACCTGGCGCCACAACCAAGTGCTGAGATGCTTGGCTGCCGAAATTGAGAACAAGAGAGTAACCATTAACGCCATGCCTCTAGAAGCACAAAGTATCATCCGACGGAGAACAACTTTCATGCGGGAAGGGGAGAAACAGCGGACCAAGCCTTTACTTCCAGATAATGGTCCATTGAACCCAGCCCTGTACTGGGAGTTGCGAGTGGACCTCAACCAGAGGCTCACCTTCCCACCCGAAATTGCGACAACTAACCTGCATCCAGATCTAGTTCTCTGGTCCAAGTCCTGTTGGCGTGTCTTCATCGTCGAGATGACAGTCCCATGGGAGGATGCTATCGATGAGGCATTCGAACGGAAGAGGCTGCGATATGCCAGTTTAGCAGCTGAAGCAGAGGGGCGGGGCTGGAATGTCAAAGTGTGGCCAGTGGAGGTGGGTTGCAGAGGGTTTGTAGCCAGTTCCACCACGAGGCTATTGAAGGAAGTAGGGATCAGAGGGCAGGCTCAACGGAAGGCAGTCAAAGAGCTTGCCACTGTAGCGGAACGGAGCAGTCACTGGCTGTGGCTGAAACGTAGGGACTTAACATGGGCTGCCAATTGATCGAGTGGTGTCACCATGCTACACACACCCGGGTCTGATCAACCAGGGGCGGGCCAACTCCGGCGGAGGGTATCTTGTGATTAAGCGGCCGAAACACCCAATGAAGTCGGGGCACACAACTGAAGATGAGTCGAATTGGTTTCACCACGCAATCTGTGGCAAATTTCACTCCACTCAAGAGGACCTCTCCTTTCAACTGTTGTGCTGAAAAATTAGGGATTTTAACAACTAGTCCTAGTAAGAATCCTATTTGTATAATATAATAAGCATATTTTACTGCATTTCATCTTAAAAATGATATCATCATATGTAAATATGCGCTTTATAAAGTGGCTCAGGTTGTACAATATTATAACTGTATCGCAAGTTTACAGTGAGGTGATTGTACTTATAATTACAAACTGTTCTGCAAGGAGCACTTGATGGACTGATTGAGTGCGTTTATAGTTCTTGGGATGAAACTGTTTGTGAACTGCGAGGTCCGTACAGGAAAGGCTCTGAACCGTTTGTTCTATGAGAGCAGTTCAGTAGACAGTATGGCTGAGGCAGCATGTGCTTGATGCTGTATACCGATAATTCTACTGTATTTCTGATCAGCTGCTTGAGAGCTGTGATTCCACACTCAGATACAGTGATATAAATACTCCGAGTGGTGCAGTGAGAGTAATATGGAAAAAGATGATGCGCTGTGGCAACCCCTAACGGGAGCAGCTGAAAAAAGAAGAAGAAGGTGCATTGAGAGTAACAACGCTAAAGCAGCTATGGTATTTAGAATAGTTTGACCATTCCGTGGACCATTATATTGTTACAGCTTAATTACAATCAGATGCATTAAACTAATAAACAATATGCAGTTAATTTCAGTGTATTTATAAAGCCGTGTCAGGGATGTGGATCTAAAAAGGAAAGGGAAACCACATTGGAACAGTGGCACTGCTTTGACACTGGGGGCCGCCAGTTTGCATAACCAAGTTGAGAACTTGCGTATGCCAGGGTTTGAGCTACCATGAAAATACACGTGGCTTTACGCCAAGTTTAGGTTTTATACGTCACAATTTGAGCATGGAAACAGGAGTACGCAACATTTTTGTGCATACGCACTGTTTTTACATGAGGCCCCAGGAGAGTTTCTATGTGTTTTGATCACTTTTGTTTTAAGAGGAGCCACTGTCTTCAGAGCATCTCTCAAGGTCACATTATAATGTGAGTTAGCTGATCTAAATTGTGTTCCATGTTTACATTTGATGTTAACTGATCTAAATGGTTTTCCACAATTACACTCGACTTACTCAAAGCTCTTCTTGAAGCTCTGTGCTGCTAGAATATTAGGATGTTATACTTGATAACATATTTCTAATGAAATGCATTAAAGTATGTACTGTACATTTTACAGATAAATTGTTAAATTCATTGAAATAATGTATACTGCTAACAATTAAACATGTGGGGGCACAAAGGTAGTGATGAGCTGGCACCCTGTCCAGGGATTGGTCCTGCCTCCCGCAAGATGCTTGCTGGGATTAGCACAACCTTGGATGGATGGATGGATGGATGAATGGATGGAATAATTAAACATGTATAGCAAAGATTTTCAATGTTCTTTAAAAGTTTAACAATCAGTTTTCAAAGCTTAAAGCTGGTTTTACATTTATTAGAGACACTTATTGTGTGGTGATTGGTTACGTGGAGAAAGAAAATGTTAAGGACAGTAATTGGAATTTGGTATATTTGACAGAGACAGTACTGCTGCAATAAATTATTTTGTCGAAGGTCACGTGAATTCCAGAAAGCATTGTGCACAAGGCAGGAACAATTCCTGGCTGGGATGCCAGCTCATCACTACCACTGCGTCACCATGCCCCCATGTTTATTACATGCTTTAAAGCATTTCATCATGAAAATGATATCAAGTATATATCTTAGTATTCTAAAATGCTCAGAGAGCTGTAATATCATGAATGTAATGTATTCTAAGTGGTAATCACTGCCTGTGTGCTTCTGTCAGCATAAGAGAAAGCCTGTTTAAGAAGCACGTAGTGATTAAGACTTGGTTGGGAACAGATAGAATATGAACCATTTAACGTGCTGCTTTAGTTACAATGTGATTTAAGAAATTCTAGTAAATTAAACATTGATTTCAAGATGAAGCTTTTGACGGCCTACTTTAATGACAAAATAAACTATGAGATTAAAGATTAATTTCGACATAAGCCTTTTTTTCTTCACTGTGGCCCCATTACATTTTCATATGACACTCGCCTTTTCATGTCAACTTTGACATCAGACCACTTTATTTTCATTTCAGGCACTGTGCATCTTTCTGAACTTGAATGTTTGAGTGCCATTCCATCAATTTTTTCTTTGCCTCAACTTCACATTTGATGGAATTCTTTTTTTTATATGCTTTTATACTGATTTGCATATTTGAATATGTGAAGAGTCGGGTGGGCCAGTAGTTGTGTACACATGTGTTAAAATTCACGTTAATTAGGACTTATAAAGGAAGTGTGTGGAACTTTGCTTACATACAGTTTTGTGCAGCTGAGTTTTTTTGTGCGTATACACATTTCTGTTTTTGTCAATGCGCCATGATTTAGTGAGAATTCTACACATGACATTATACATGAGGCCACAGATGTTCAGCCTCCTTTCTGTAGGATGTGCCACCATCATTGCTGATGAGGCCCACTATGTTTGGACTCTGACTTGCAGTCGTGGGTGAGCAGCATTAACAATAGTGGGCTCAGCACGCAGCCTTGGGGGGCACAACCTGATGATATTAGATGTTCTACTGCCAATGCATAGTGACTGTGGCTCACTATCAAAAGTCCAGAATCCAATTACACAGAGGAGCATAAGAAATGATCAAAATCAACAAACAGCATTCTGGCATACTGTATGTATCCCTGGTGTTCAGGTGAAACAGTACAGCATGCCAGGTACAGTAGATGGCATCAGCAGTGGAGCAGTTTGGACGGTAAGCAAACTGGAGTATGTCCAGAGAGGTGGGGTGGATGGAGTTAATGTGTCCTTTGACCAACCGCTCAAAGCACTTCATCACAATGGGGGTTAGTGCTACTGGATGGTAGTCAATAAGACATGTCACCGTTGACTTCTTTGGCACTGGAATGATAGTGTCCTTTTTGAAGCACGTGGGGAACACAGCCAGGCTGGAAGAGATGTTAAAGATGTTCTTGAGCATGTCAGGGAGGCAAGTATTAATTGTGTAGGCCTGTGGTGAGATTTTATAATCTGTTAAGGCCCCGATGCCCTGCCACATACATCTGGTGTCTTTTGAATCACAGACGTTGTTGTTTATCTTCTGTACATACTGACTTTTAGCTTTCCTGATCGACCTAGAAAATTCTGGGGGGTATTTTTCGTACATCGCTTAAATCATCCGAGATCAGATGCCTCACCTTGGATGAGTTAATGCCGGTGAAACTCATCCGGGATAAGTCAATTTTTCAAACGCAGCTGTGTAGTAGATTAGTCTAGCTGGATCTAATCATCCGAGATGATTGCGCTCGCCCACGCTGAGTAAAAAGCCCATATACAGTGCATCCAGAAAGCTTTCACAGCACATCACTTTTTCCACATTTTGTTATGTTACAGCCTTATTCCAAAATGGATTAAATTCATTTTTTTCCTCAGAATTCTACACACAACACCCCATAATGACAACGTGAAAAAGTTTACTTGAGATTTTTGCAAATTTATTAAAAGTAAAAAAACTGAGAAATCACATGTACATAAGTATTCACAGCCTTTGCCATGAAGTTCAAAATTGAGCTCAGGTGCATCCTGTTTCCCCTGATCATCCTTGAGATGTTTCTGCAGCTTAATTGGAGCCCACTTGTGGTAAATTCAGTTGATTGGACATGATTTGGAAAGACACACACCTGTCTATATAAGGTCCCACAGTTGACAGTTCATGTCAGAGCACAAACCAAGCATGACGTCAAAGGAATTGTCTGTAGACCTCCAAGACAGGATTGTCTCGAGGCACAAATCTGGGAAAGGTTACAGAAAAATGTCTGCTGCTTTGAAGGTCCCAATGAGCAGAGTGGCCTCCATCATCCGTAAGTGGAAGAAGTTCGAAACCACCAGGACTCTTCCTAGAGCTGGCTGGCCATCTAAACTGAGTGATCGGGGGAGAAGAGCAACCCGATGGTCACTCTGTCAGAGCTCCAGAGGTCCTCTGTGGAGAGAGGAGAACCTTCCAGAAGGACAACCATCTCTGCAGCAATCCACCAATCAGGCCTGTATGGTAGAGTGGCCAGATGGGAGCCACTCCTTAGTAAAAGGCACATGGCAGCCCACCTGGAGTTTTCCAAAAGGCACCTGAAGGACTCTCAGACCATGAGAAACAAAATTCTCTGGTCTGATGAGACAAAGATTGAACTCTTTGGTGTGAATGCCAGGCGTCACGTTTGGAGGAAACCAGGCACCACTCATCACCAGGCCAATACCATGTTTTTCAGCGACAGGAACTGGGAGACTAGTCAGGATAAAGGGGAAAGATGACTGCAGCAATGTACAGAGACATCCTGGATGAAAACCTGCTCCAGAGCGCTCTTGACCTCAGACTGGGGTGACGGTTCATCTTTCAGCAGGACAACGACCCTAAGCACACAGCCAAGATATCAAAGGAGTTGCTTCAGGACAACTCTGTAAATGTCCTTAAGTGGCCCAGCCAGAGCCCAGACTTGAATCCGATTGAACATCTCTGGAGAGATCTTATAATGGCTGTACGCTGACGCTTTCCATCCAACCTGATGGAGCTTGAGAGGTGCTGCAAAGAGGAATGGGCAAAACTGGCCAAGGATAGGTGTGCCAAGCTTGTGGCATCATATTCAAAAAGACTTGAGGCTGGAATTACTGCCAAAGGTGCATCGACAAAGTATTGAGCAAAGGCTGTGAATACTTATGTACATGGGATTTCTCAGTTTTTTTATTTTTAATAAATTTGCAAAAACCTCAAGTAACCGTTTTTCACGTCATTATGGGGTGTTGTGTGTAGAATTCAGAGGAAAAAAATGAATTTATCTATTTTGGAATAAGGCTGTAACATAACAAAACATGGAAAAAGTGAAGCGCTGTAAATACTTTCCGGATGCACTCTATATTGAGTCTAGAAAACATGATCAGCAAGTCTTTGATAGGCTGTAACAAAATGACGAAAAAACTGGCACATTGTTTCTACACAAGCGGAGCAGGACCTTTTACACAAAAGATACGAAGAATTTCAAGATTTAATATGCACAAGCAGCCCAAACCAGAAAATACGGCTGGCAAAAAGTGGCCGACAAATTAAACACGTAAGTAGTGTGCATTGTACTTACTGAATGCAGCTTTTCATTTCCTATGTGTCAGATTAATTATTTATTATGTCATAATTCTAGATCAAACGTGAGCACAAGGAGAACATGGGAACAGGTTAAAGTGAAGTACAAGAATATACTTCAAACTAGTAAATATCTTCATATTTCACCGTCACATGATTTTTTTTTTATTCAGTTTTATTGAGTGTTCCTGCTCACGCTGAATTAGTATGCACCTTATGGTCTATGATGTCAAAAAAAAGAGACATAGGTATATATGATATTTGGAATTATTCATTTTATGACATGTATAGTACATTTAGGAAAACTTTGTGGCACGGATGTAACATTATTCATATTCATTCGCATAACATCTTGCAGTTTGTAATCAGTAACCGCATGTTTTTTTTTGCCCGATCTTGCCAGTCCCCACATGTTGCTGTATGCTGTTTCTTTTGTACTCCAGGACATACAGAGGAAAGAATAGTACAGAGCAATAACTTTAGCGCTATATGCAATCATCAGATTCAAATGTTAACAGTTCACACACACGAAAGGATCATCTTTCCTACATTTAAATTGTGTATACCTGTTGCAATGTACACATTTCTCTCTATGCTGTGGTTTCTATTACACACCTGAAAGAAAGAGACAATATATGTGAAAACATCATCGCACTAATGCAATATTATTTGAAAACGAACAGCGTGAGATCGGGTGTGAATTTGTGCTGGTGCAAACCAAGTGTATGTGTGCACTGTATAATATTAACAATAAGAGCAGCTCACTACTGAAAATGGCAAATATTGGAGTGAGTCAAGATTGAAATGGGGACTCTTGATTACAAGACAGCAAATCTTATCGCTATGCCATGGAAGCTGTTGTCTTTTCCTTGAACCTTTTGTGAAAGTGTTTCCTTGATCTTTGGACTTCAGGCTTCATACATTTTATGGTTTATGCCTACATTTTGTCATTTACTACTAAAATATGAAAAATGTTTCTATTTTAAAAATGTGTTTACACAGATTACTGTAGAAATGTAACACACATGAAATGTGTGTGTTCCCATTGACGATCTATTATTTCCACTTTAAAACACCACTTCACTCTCAGATAATCATTCAAGGCATGAGCTGCACGTTCTAAGTCGGTGGGGGGATGGAATAACCGGCTGCTTGCAGCTTGTCTTTATCGGCACATTTAGAGGACAAAAGACGCTGGCGGAGAGGTGCGAACGGATTTAAGGTGGACCGGATCTACATGTTTTTTCGTAGGCTCTGGTACTGTAATTCTTGCGTTAAGGGAATTTGCCAATACCCTTTTCTCATGTCTATGGTGGTCAAATATCATGCTTTTTTTGAGTTGCTTGAGGAGTTTGTGCACTTGCAACATCAGATATGCATCAAAACAGGAAACTTGCTAACGCAAGTTATTGCAAAAGTGTTAACTGCCATCGACCTTTGGGACCAATATAATATATAATAAATCATTTCTAAATCATGCATTTGTTTGACTTTAAGTTCCACTTCTGCTCATTTGCTTCCGGGAGTGTTTACGTACTGTCACACACGTGTGAGTAGGAGGCAGCTAAATGGCTCAAGTAATTGTAATAAAACATCTGACCAGGGGGCGGCGGAGTGTGCTGACTCTCTTTCTCAGTTCCCTACAGACCTTTCCCGGGAAATCCTGCAAGGTTCCGGCACCTCTGAAGACGTCACTTTCGAAGCCGGCCCCTTTGATGACGTCACTTCTGGTTCCGGTCCCTTTGATGACATCAGTTCCTCTCAAGATCTTTAAAGCCTCCATCTTGGGCTACTATAGTTAGTTCTGTTTTGGACTCTGATATGCACATCGTTTCTTTGATAAGAAAACCCTTTTTGCAGCTGGGAAAAACAATATACGGGTGGCTTCCCCAAACCTTTATAATGTCTTGGACTCGTTTATATGACAGTACGTTCTCAGAGAACTACTCCTGGGTCAGTTATGATGTCATATTCAAGCAGAGAGGTCTGACCACGATTTTTATTTATCACTTCTTGGACGGACAGGATATCTGCTTTGAACTCTCA